>NW_022306728.1:0-9783 GCF_002776525.5 Piliocolobus tephrosceles | reverse complement strand
GACCCCACAGAAATACAAACTACCATCAGAGAATACTATAAACACCTCTACGCAAATCAACTAGAAAATCTAGAAGAAATGGATAATTTCCTGGATACGTACACTCTCCCAAGACTAAACCAGGAAGAAGTTGAATCCCTGAATAGACCAACAGCAGCCTCTGAAATTGAGGCAACAATTAATTGTTATTAATTAATTGTTATAAATAACAATTACTGTTATGTGTGAACTTGATCCTGCCATTATGATATTAACTGGTTATTTTGCTGATTAGTTCATGGAGTTTCTTCCTGGCCTCGATGGTCTTTACATTTTGGCATGTTTTTGCAATGGCTGGCACCGGTTGTTCCTTCCCATGTTTAGGGCTTCCTTCAGGGTCTCTTGTAAGGCAGGCCTGGTGGTGACAGAATCTCTAAGCATTTGCTTATCTGTAAAGAATTTTATTTCTCCTTCACTTATGAAACTTAGTTTGGCCGGATATGAAATTCTGGGTTTAAAATTCTTTTCTTTAAGAACGTTGAATATTGGCCCCCACTCTCTTCTGGCTTGTAGAGTTTCTGCCGAGAGATCTGTTGTCAGTCTGATGGGCTTCCCTTTGTGGGTCACCCGACCTTTCTCTCTGGCTGCCCTTCAGATTTTTTCCTTCATTTCAACTTTGGTGAATCTGGCAATTATGTGTCTTGGAGTTGCTCTTCTGGAGGAGTATCTTTGTGTCGTTCTCTGTATTTCCTGAATTTGAATGTTGGCCTGCCCTGCTAGGTTGGGGAAGTTCTCCTGGATGATATCCTGTAGAGTGTTTTCCAATTTGGTTCCATTTTCCCCCTCACTTTCAGGCACCCCAATCAGACGTAGATTTGGTCTTTTTACATAATCCCATACTTCTTGCTGGCTTTGTTCATTTCTTTTTCTTCTCTTTTCTTTTGGTTTCTCTTCTCGCTTCATTTCATTCATTTGACCCTCCATCGCTGATACTCTTTCTTCCAGTTGATCAAGTCGGTTACTGAAGCTTGTGCATTTGTCACGTATTTCACGTGTCATGGTTTTCATCTCTGTCATTTCCTTTATGACCTTCTCTGCATTAATTAGTCCAGCTGTCAATTCTTCCACTCTTTTTTCAAGATTTTTAGTTTATTTGCACTGGGTACGTATTTCCTCCTTTAGCTCTGAGAGGTTTGATGGACTGAAGCCTTCTTCTCTCATCTCATCAAAATCATTCTCTGACCAGCTTTGATCCGTTTCTGGCGATGGGCTGTGCTCCTTTGCAGGAGGAGATGCGCTCTTATTTTTTGAATTTCCAGCTTTTCTGCCCTGCTTTTTCCCCATCTTTGTGGTTTTATCTGCCTCTGGTCTTTGATGATGGTGACGTACTGCTGGGGTTTTGGTATAGGTGTCCTTCCTGTTTGATAGTTTTCCTTCTGACAGTTAGGACCCTCAGCTATAGGTCTGTTGGAGATTGCTTGAGGTCCACTCCAGACCCTGTTTGCTTGGGTATCAGCATCAGAGGTTGCAGAAGATAGAATATTGCTGAACAGCGAGTGCACCTGTCTGATTCTTGCTTTGGAAGCTTCCTCTCAGGGGTGTACTCCACCCTGTGAGTTGTGGGGTGTCAGACTGCCCCTAGTGGGGGATGTCTCCCAGTTAGGCTACTCAGGGGTCAGGGACCCACTTGAGCAGGCAGACTGCCCCTTCTCAGATCTCAACCTCCGTGTTGGGAGATCCACTGCTCTCTTCAAAGCTGTCAGACAGAGTCGTTCGCGTCTGCACAGGCTTCTGTTCCTTTAGCTGAGCCCTGTCCCCAGAGGTGGAGTCTACAGAGACAGGCAGGTTTCCTTGAGCTGCTGTGAGCTCCACCCAGTTTGAGCTTCCCAGCAGCTTTATTTACCTACTTAAGCCTCAGCGATGGTGGGCGCCCCTCCCCCAGCCTCTCTGCTGCCTTGCGGTTAGATTGCCGCAGACTGCTGTGTTAGCAAGGAGGGAGGCTCCATGGGCGTGGGACCCTCCCAGCCTGGTGTGGGATATAATCTCCGGTGTGCCGGTGTTACAGTGCAGTATTAGAATGGGAGTTACCTGATTTTCCAGGTGTTGTGTGTCTCAGTTCCCCTGCCTAGGAAAAGGGACTCCCTTCCCCCTCGCGCTTCCCAGGTGAGGCGATGCCTCGCCCTGCTTCAGCTCTCACTGGTCAGGCTGCAGCAGCTGACCCGCACGGATTGTCCGGCACTCCCGAGTGAGATGACCCCAGTACCTCAGTTGAAAATGCAGAAATCACCGGTCTTCTGTGTCGCTCGTGCTGGGAGATGGAGACTGAATCTATTCCTATTCAGCCATCTTGCTCCGCCCCTGTTAGCCCTGTTTTTGTGGAATCTGAGAAGTGATATATTGGATCGCTTTGAAGACTATGGAATAAAAGGAAATATCCTCGTATTAAAACTAGATAGCCTTTTGCTGTCTGACTGCCGCCATCATGGGTCGCATGCATGCTCCTGAGAAGGTCCTGTCCCAGTCTGCTTTGCCCTATCGACGCAGCGTCCCCACTTGGTTGAAGTTGACATCTGACGACGTGAAGGAGCATATTTACAAACTGGCCAAGAAGGGCCTAACTCCTTCACAAATCGGTGTGATCCTGAGAGATTCACATGGTGTTGCACAAGTACGTTTTGTGACAGGCAATAAAATCTTAAGAATTCTTAAGTCTAAGGGACTTGCTCCTGATCTTCCTGAAGATCTCTACCATTTAATTAAGAAAGCAGTTGCTGTTCGAAAGCATCTTGAGAGGAACAGAAAGGATAAGGATGCTAAATTCCATCTGATTCTGATAGAGAGCCGGATTCACCGTTTGGCTCGATATTATAAGACCAAGCGAGTCCTCCCTCCCAATTGGAAATATGAATCATCTACAGCCTCTGCCCTGGTCGCATAAATTTGTCTGTGGACTCAAGCAATAAAATGATTGTTTAACTAAAAAAAAAAAAAAAAAAAAAACTAGATAGAAGCTGTATGGGAAAGTTTTGTGATGAGTGAATTCGTCTCACAGAGTTACACCTTTCTTTACTTTGTGCAGTTTGCTAACAGTGTTTTCACGGAATCTGCCATTTGATATTGTGAGGGCCTTGAGTCCTACATTGAAAAATGAAATATCCTCAGACAAAGTGTGGAGAGAAGCCTACTCAGAAACTGCTTTGTGATGTGTGAATTCATCTCACAGAGTTACACTACTCTTTCATGGAGCAGTTTGCTAACACTATTTTTGTGGAAGCTGAGAAGAGGTATTTTCGATAGCTTTGAAACCTATGGTAACAAAGGAAATGTCCTCAGATAAAATCCAGAAACAGGCTTTCTGAGAAACTGATTTGTGATGAGTGAATTCATCTCCCAGAGCTACACCATTGTTTTCATTGAGAAGTTTCCAAACAATATTTTCACGGAATCTGCAATGAAATATATGGGAGCACATTGAGGCCTGTGTTTAAAAAGAAAATATCCTCAGATAAAAACAAGAAAGAAGCTTTCTGAGAAACTGCTTTGTGATGTGTGAATTCTTCACAGACTTACACCACTCTTTCATGGAGCCATTTGCTAGCACTTCTTGTGGAATCTGAGAAGTTTTATTTTACATCGCTTTGAAGTCTATGTGACAAAGGAAATATCCTCAGATAAAAACTAGAAATCAGCTTTCAGAGAAACTGATTTGTTATGTGTGAATTCATCTCACAGTGTAACACTCTTCTTCTCATTGAGCAGTTTGCTAACACTGTTTTCGCAGAATCTGCAATGTGATATTCAGCAACATATTGAGGCCGGTGGTGAAAAAGGAAATATCCTCTGATAAAAACTATAAAGACGGTTTCTGAGAAACTGCTTTGTGATGTGTGAATTCATCTCTAAGAGTTACAACTTTTTTTTTCATGAAGCAGTTTACTAACACTATTTTCATGGAATCTGCAATGGAATATTGCAAGCACATTGACTACTATGATGAAAAAGGAAATATACTCAGAATAACACTGGAGACAAGCCTTCAGAGTAACTGCTTTGTGATGTTTGAGTTTGTCCCACAAAGTTACACCAATCTTTCCTGGAGCAGTTTGCTACCTCTGGTTTTGTGGAATCTGAAATATGATATTCCGAGAGTATTGAATCATATGGTGAAAAAGGAAATGTCCTCAGGAAAAAAAAAAAACCTGGAGAGAAGTCTACAGAGAAACTGCTTTGTGATATGTGAATTCATGTCACAGAGTTACACCTTTCTTTTCATGGAGCAGTTTGATAGCACTGTTTCTGCGTCATCTGAGAAGGCATATTTTGGATAACTTTGAAGCCTATTGTGTCAAAGGAAGTATCCTCAGATAAAAACTAGAAAGAAGATTTCTGAGAATCTGCTATGTGATGTGTGAAATCATCACACAGAGTTACACTACTCTTTCATGGAGCAGTTTGCTAACACTGGTTTTGTGGAATCTGAGAAGGGATATATTAGATCACTTTGAATCCTATGGTAACAAAGAAAATATCCTCAGGTAAAAACTGGAAAGAAGCTGTATTAGAAACTGCTTTGTGATTAGTGAATTCAACTCACAGAGATACACCATTCTTTACATTGAGCAGTGTGCTAACACTGTTTTCATTGAATCTTCCATGAGATATTCCGAGGTCCTTGAGTCCTATGTTGAAAAATGAAATATCCTCAGACAAAGAGTGGAGAGAAGCCTCCTGAGAAACTGCTTTGTGATGTGTGAATTCATCTCAAAGATTTACACTACTCTTTCATGTAGCAGTTTGCTAGCACTGTTTTGTGGAATCTGAGAAGGGGTATTTTTGATAGCTTTGAAACCTATGTTGACAAAGGAAATAACCTCAGAGAAAAACCTGAAAGAATCTTTCTGAGAAACTCCCTTGTGACACAATTTTTATGGATTCTGAGAAGAGATATATTGAATCTCTTTGAAGCCTATGATAACAAAGGAAATATCTTCAGGTAAAAACTAGTAAGAAGCTGTATTAGAAACTGCTTTGTGATGAGTGAATTCATCTCACTCAGATACACCTTTCTTTACATTGAGCAGTTTGCTAACACTGTTTTCGTAGAATATGCCATCACATATTCCGAGGGCTTTGAGTCCTACGTGGAAAATAAAATATCCTCAGAAAAAGAGTGGAGAGAAGCTGCCTGAGAAACTGCTTTGTGATGTCTGAATTCATCTCACAGAATTACACTATTCTTTCATGGAGCAGTTTGCAAGTACCGTTTTTGTGGAATCTGAGAATGAGTATTTTTGATAGCTTTGAAATCTATGGTGACAAAGGAAATATCCTCAGAAAAATAATAGAAAGAAATTTTCTGAGAAACTGCTTTGTGATGTGTGAATTCATCTCACAGAGTTACACCACCCCTTCATGGAAGAGTTTGCTGAGAAACTGCTTTGAGATGTTTGACTTCATCTCACAGGGCTATACCACTGTTTTCATTGAGAAGTTTCCTAACTATATTTTCATGGAATCTGCAATGAAATATATGTGAGCACATTGAGGACTGTGTTTAAAACGGAAATAATCTCAGATAAAAACAAGAAAGAAGCCTTCTGAGAAACTGCTTTGTTATGTGTGAGTTCTTCCCACAGAGTTACACCACTCTTTCATGGATTCGTTTGCTGGTACTTCTTGTGTAATCTGAGAAGGAGTATTTTTGTTCGCTTTGAAGCCTATGGTGACAAAGTAAATATCCTCAAATCAAAGCTATAAAGAAACTTACAGAGAAACTGATTTGTGATGTGTGAATTCATCTCACAGAGTTACGCCATTCTTCTCATTGAGCAGTTTGCTAACACCATTTTTGCAGAATCTGCAATGTGATATTCGGCAGCACATTGAGGCCTGTGGTGAAAAAGGAAATATCCTCAGATAAATCCTAGGAAGAAGGTTTCTGAGAAACTGCTCTCAGTGATGTGTGCATTCTTCTCACAGAGTTACACCTTTCTATTCATGGGACAGTTTACTAGCACTGTTTTCATGGAATCTACATGGGATATTGTGAGCACATTGACTGCTATGGTGAAAAAGGAAATATCCTCAGAAAAATACTTAAGACAAGCCTTCAGAGAAACTGCTTTGTGATGTGTGAATTCACCTCCCACAGTTACATCAATATTTCCTGGAGTAGTTTGCTAACTCTAAATCGTGGAATCTGCAATATGATATTCTGAGGTTATTGAGTCCTACGGTGAAAAAGGAAATATCCTCAAGAAAAAAAATGGAGAGAAGTCTTCTGAGAAACTGTTTTGTGATGTGTGAATTCATGTCACAGAGTTATACCTTTCTTTTCATGGAGAAGTTTGTTAGTACTGTTTCTGCGTCAACTCAGAAGGGATACTTGGATCGCTTTGAAGCATATGGTGACAAAGGAAACATCCTCAGATAAAGACTAGAAAGAAGCTTTCTGGGAATCTTCTTTGTGATGTGTCAATTCATCACACAGAGTTACACTACTGTTTCATGGAGCAGTTTCCTAGCACTGTTATAGTGGAATCTGGGAAGGGATATATTGGATTGCTCTGAACACTACGGTAACAAAGGAAATATCCTCAGATAAAAACTAGAAAGAAGCTGTATGACAAACTGCTTTGTGATGAGTCAGTTCATCTCACAGAGATACACCTTTCTTTACATTGAGAAGTGTGCTAACACTGTTTTCATGCAATCTGCTGTGGGATATTCCGAGGGCCTTGAGTCCTACATTGAAAAATGAAATATTCTCAGACAAAGAGTGGAGAGAAGCCTCCTGAGAAACTGCTTTGTGATGTGAGAATTCATCCCACAGAGTTACACTGTTCTTTCATTGAGCAGTTTGATAACACTGTTTTTTTTGGAATCTGCAATGGGATATTTTGGAGCGCATTGAGTCCTAAGGTGAAAAACTAAATATCCTCTTATAAAAACTAGAAAGAAGCTCTTTGAGAAATTGCTTTGTGATGTGTGAATTCATCTCACAGTGTAACAACATTCTTTCATGTAGTTGTTTGCTAACACCCTTTTTGTGGAATCTGAGAAGGGATCATTTGGATCATTTTGAAGCCTACGGTGACAAAGGAAATATCCTCAGATAAACTCTAGATAGAAGCTTTCTGAGAAACTGCTTTGTTACGTGTGAATTCATTTCACAGAGTTACACCACTCTTCCAGGGAGGAGTTTGCTAGCACTGTTTTTGTGGAGTCTCAGAAGTGATATTTGGACAGCATTGAATCCCAGGATGAAAAATAAAATATCCTCAGATAAAAACTGGAGAGAAGCATTCTGACAAACTGCTTTGGGATGTGTGAATATATCTCAGAGTGCTGCAACACTGTTTTCATTGAGAAGTTCACTAACAATATTATTGCGGAATCTGCAATGAGATATAAAGGAGCACCTTGAGGCCTGTGTTTAAAAAGGAAATATACTCAGCTAAAAACAAGAAAGAAGCTTTCTGAGAAACTGCTTTGTGATGTGTGAATTCTTCTTACAGAGTTACACCACTGTTTCATGGAGTCGTTTGCTTTTTGTGGCATCTGAGAAGGTGTACTTTTTCATCACTTTGAAACCTATGTGACAAAGGAAGTATCCTGAAATAAAAAGTAGAAGGGGGAGCGGAGCAAGATGGCTGAATAGGAACAGCTCCAGTCTCCAACTCCCGGTGTGAGCGACACAGAAGACAGGTGATTTCTGCATTTTGAACGGAGGTACTGGGGTCATCTCACTCGGGAGTGCCGGAAAATCACTGCTGGTCAGCTGCTGCAGCCCGACCAGTGAGAGCTGAAGCAGGGCGAGGCATTGCCTCACCTGGGAAGCGCAAGGGGGAAGGGAATCCCTTTTCCGAGAAAGGCGAACTGAGACACACAACACTGGAAAATCGGGTAATTCCCACCCCAATACTGTGCTTTAAGCAAACGGGCACACCGGGAGACTATACCCACACCTGGCCGGGAGGGTCCCATGGCCACAGAGCCTCCCTCATTGCTAGCACAGCAGTCTGTGATCTAACCACAAGGCAGCAGCGAGACTGGGGGAGGGGCGCCCGCCATTGCTGAGGCTTAAGTAGGTAAACAAAGCTGCTGGGAAACTCCAAATGGGTGGAGCTCACAGCAGCTCAAGGAAACCTGCCTGTCTCTGTAGACTCCACCTCTGGGGACAGGGCACAGCTAAAAAACAACAGGGGAAGCAGCAGAGGCCTGTGTGGACCCCAACAACTCTGTCTGCGAGCTTTGAAGAGAGCAGTGGATCTCCCAAAATGGAGGTTGAGAACTGAGAAGGGAGAGACTGCCTGCTCAAGTGTGGCCCTGAAAGCTGAGAAGCCTAACTGGGAGACATCCCCCACTAGGGGCAGTCTGACACCCCACAACTCACAGGGTGGAGTACACCCCTGAGAGGAAGCTTCTAAAGTAAGAATCAGACAGGTGCACTCGCTGTTCAGCAATATTCTATCTTCTGCAACCTCTGCTGCTAATACCCAAGCAAACAGGGTCTGGAGTGGACCTCAAGCAATCTCCAAGAGACCTACAGCTGAGGGTCCTGACTATTAAAAGGAAAACTACCAAACAGGAAGAACACCTATACCAAAACCCCATCAGTACGTCACCATCATCAAAGACCAGAGACAGATAAAACCACAAAGATGGGGAAAAAGCAGGGCAGAAAAGCTGGAAATTCAAAAAATAAGAGCGCATCTCCTCCTGCAAAGGAGCACAGCCCATCGCCAGCAACGGATCAAAGCTGGTAAGAGAATGATTTTGATGAGATAAGAGAAGAAGGCTTCAGTCCATCAAACCTCTCAGAGCTAAAGGAGGAATTACGTACCCAGTGCAAAGAAACTAAAAATCTTGAAAAAAGAGTGGAAGAATTGACAGCTAGACTAATTAATGCAGAGAAGGTCATAAACGAAATGACAGAGATGAAAACCATATCAGTAGAAATACGTGACAAATGCATAAGTTTCAGTAACCGACTCGATCAACTGGAAGAAAGAGTATCAGCGATTGAGGATCAAATGAATGAAACGAAGAGAGAAGAGAAACAAAAAGAAAAACGAAGAAAAAGAAATGAACGAAGCCTGCAAGAAATATGGGATTATGTAAAAAGACCAAATCTACATCTGATTAGGGTGCCTGAAAGTGAGGGGGAAAATGGAACCAAGTTGGAAACACTCTTCAGGATATCATCCAGGAGAACTTCCCCAACCTAGTAGGGCGGGACAACATTCAAATTCAGAAAATACAGAGAACAACACAAAGATACTCCTCGAGAAGAGCAATTCCAAGACACATAATTGCCAGATTCACCAAAGTTGAAATGAAGGAAAAAATCTTAAGGGCAGCCACAGAGAAAGGTCGGGTTACCCACAAATGGAAGTCCATCAGACTGACAGCAGATCTCTCAGCAGAAACTCTACAAGCCAGAAGAGAGTGGGGGCCAATATCCAGCATTCTTAAAGAAAAGAATTTTAAACACAGAATTTCATATCCAGCCAAACTAAGTTTCATAAGTGAAGGAGAAATAAAATTCTTTACAGATAAGCAAATGCTTAGAGATTTTGTCACCACCAGGTCTGACTTACAAGAGATCCTAAAGGAAGCCCTAAACATGGAAAGGAACAACCGGTGCCAGCCATTGCAAAAACATACCAAAATGTAAAGAACATCGAGCCTAGGAAGAAACTGCATCAACTAATGAGCAAAATAACCAGTTAATATCATAATGGCAGGATCAAGTTCACACATAACAATATTAACCTTAAATGTAAATGGACTAAATGCTCC
>NW_022306727.1:0-4981 GCF_002776525.5 Piliocolobus tephrosceles | reverse complement strand
CTGGGGGAGGGGGACACAGAGGGAGGTCTGGGGGAGGGGGACACAGAGGGAGGTCTGGGGGAGGGGGACACAGAGGGAGGCCTGGGGGAGGGGGCCTTGAATCCAGGTTCCTCAGATTCCAGACTCTCCCCACTACCTTGCTGTGACAGAGGCACAGAGAAGGAGGCAACTCCAACAGGGTCACACAGAGGCCTGGGGTGGTGAGGGGAGGAGAACCCAAGCACCCGCCTCCCAGGCTTCCTAGTCACCCTAGGGGCCCCTAGAATTCTCTTTAGCTCCTTGAAGTTCTCCCAAGAATCCCTAAGGAGTTGAGCAGCAGGAAAGGCACTGGACTGAGAGTCACGAGGCTGTGATGCCATCCCCGCTCCACCCCTGAGGCCTTTGGACTAGTCATCAGTGGGCCCTGGTTTCCCCCTCTGTGAGATGGGGACAAGCACTGTGCCCTCTGCGCAGGGCTCTGCCCACAGTGCTCACCCTTGGCCCACTTTCCCAGGCTGGCCCTTCTGTGAGCTGCCCTGGGCTAGACTAGGGAGGGAGTGCCAGAAGGTTCCAGGGGGTGTGCGGGTGTCAGGAGAGAGCACAGTAACACCAGCTGCCTTATTTTGGGGACTTGCTGTATGCCAGGCTCTGTCCTCAGTACTTGAACACATAGGACCTCAATTCACCCTCAAGCCAAGCCTCTGAGACAGGCAATGACACTGTTATCCTCGAGGACAGAGGGGGAAACTGAGGCTGAGAGAGGTTTCTGTGACCTGCTCAAAGTCACACAGCCGGTGATCAGAGCGGGGACTCAAACTTGGGCCACCCTTCAAAATCAGCAGCTCCCTCCCTCCAGGCCTGAGACTGATGCCCACCTTTCCAATCAGTTTTGTTCTTTTTTTTTTTTTTTTTTTTTTTTTTGGAGACAGAGTCTCACTCTGTTGCCAGGCTGGAGTGCAGTGGCGCAATCTCGACTTGCTGCAACCTCCACCTCCCGGGTTCAAGCAATTCTCCTACTTCAGCCTCCTGAGTAGCTGGGACTACAGGCATGCACCACCACGCCCAGTTAGTTTTTGTATTTTTAGTAGAGATGGAGTTTCACCTTGTTGGCCGGGATGGTCTCCATCTCTTGACCTCATGATCCGCCCACCTCGGCCTCCCAAAGTGCTAGGACTACAGGCGTGAGCTACTGCTCCTGGCCTCAGTTTTGCTCTTGTAATGGAAAACAAAATCAGAAAAGACCCTGCTCATTAGAACAGCTCGTCATCAACAATCACTGCTATGAACACCATTTCCAGACAGGCCTGAAGACCCCACCCAGCCAGAGCCTCTCTGCCCTCGTCCATCTCACCCAAGGCAGGAGGGTGCAGTGGTTAAGATCCTGGGCAAGGGCTGGGTGCACACCTGTAATCCCAGCACTTTGGGAGGTTGAGGCGGGAGGATTGCTTGAAGCCAGGAGTTCAAGACCAGCCTGGGCAGCAAAGCGAGACGCCTCTTTACAAAAAATTTTAAAAATTAGCCAGGTCCAGTGGCACACCCCTGTAGTCCCAGCTACTTGAGAGGCTGAGTGGGGAGGATCGCTTGTGCCCAGGAGTGGGAGGCTGCAGTGAGCCATGACTGCACTACTATCTTTCAGCCTGGGAGACACGGAGACAATTCTGGGTCCACCAGCTGCCGGATGAGTGACCTCAGGAGTGTCACTCTTCCTCTCTGTGCCTTGCCTCCTCTCCTGTGAGGACAGTGATGCCTTCTACTTAGAGTCCCAGGGCATATTGGAGAGACAGCTGGTGTCAAGCTGTGACCCAGAAGCCACCCAGGAACAGCCCTTATCACTGCCTAACCTGACCATCATGAGGGTAAACTGGATGCCCTCAAAGTCACTCCTGGAGTGGACTGTGTGTGTGTGTGAGCGAGAGCACACATTTATTAGTGCTTTAAGCTGCTGAGTGTTGGGGTAATTTGTTCCACAGTAATACGTAGCGAGTATAGAAGATGATCCTTGATCCAGGGTAGAATTGAGGCTGGAGAGAATCAGGGCTGGCTTCAGAGCCTGTGCTGGGCCATGCTCCCAGGCTGGGCACGCCCAGGGCTCTTTCCTTTAGTGGCCCTGATCTGTCCAGAGGACCATCCCTGCCAACCTCAGCCAGCCCTGTGTGGCTGCTCTTTATGACTGTGTTGGACTCAAGAACGGATCTGACTCAGCTATGTGCAGCACCCAGTTAGACGTGCTCACCTCTCAGTTTTCAGAAAATTCTCACAAGAGTGCTGGGCTCAGTGGCTCACGCCCACAATACCAGCAACTCAGGAGGCTGGACAGAAGGATTGCTTGAGCCAGGAGTTCAAGACCAGCCTGGGCAACATAGCAAGACCCCATCTCTAAATTTTTTTTAAAAAATGTAGCTGGGCATGCAACTGTAATCCTGGCTACTTGAGAGGCTGAGGCAGGAAGATTGTTTGAGCCCAGGAGTTAAAGGCTGCAGTGAGCTATGATCATGTCATTGCATTCCGACCTGGGCAACAGAGCTCTGTCAAAAAAAAAGAGGAAAGGAAGGAAAAGAAAAGAGAAAAGAGGAGAGGAAAGGAGAAGAGAGGAGTAAAGAGAAGAAGAAAAGAAAGAAGGAAGGAGACAGAAAGAGAGAGGAAAGAAAGAGAGAGAGAGAGAGGAAAAGAAAGGCGAGGAGAGGAGAGAAAGGAAGAAAATTTTCATAGTAGCCTCCTTGGAGGTTAACATTATTATCCCCAGTGCCTAGAATAGTCTCTGGCACATAACAGATATCCATAGTAATGTAGACTAGGTTACAGTAATAAATAGACTCTAAAATTTCAGAGGCTTCAAGAACAAGAAATTTATTCCTATCCTGGAGAAAGATTTTCAAACAGTTGAGCTTCTCCCTGGTTGAAAAGCCAGCCCCAGTAGGTGTGCAAGCCAAACAGGCAGCCAGTCAGCCAGCTCCCTGTTTGCTCAGGGAGTTACTCCCTGAGTGCCAGTTACTCCCTCAGTTACTCCCTCAGTGCCAGGTCCAGGTGAGGGGGTGGCCCCCAGAGAAGAGGCTGGGGAGGAGAGGAGTGATGGGCTGCAATGGGACGGGTTGGCCTGGGCTGCTGTCCAAGGCACCCCCGGGAGACCCAGCTCCTCTGTGAGGGGGTGCTGGGGAGCACTGCTGAAGGGGATGGGCTGGTGAGCTGAGCTGCCTTTCCACCCCCACCTGTTCTCAGGCCCACCTGGACTACCAGGCTCAACAATGCTCAGGTAGCCGGGCACCGTGGCTCACGCCTGTAATCCCGGCACTTTGGGAGGCCGAGGCAGGCGGATCACGAGGTCAGGAGATCGAGACCACCCTGGTTAACACGGTGAAACCCCGTCTCTACTAAAAATACAAAAAATTAGCCAGGCGTGGTGGTGCGTGCCTGTAGTCCCAGCTACTCGGAGGCTGAGGCAGGAGAATGGCATGAACCCAGGAGGTGGACCTTGCAGTGAGCCGAGATGGTGCCACTGCACTCCAGCCTGGGCAACAAAGCGAGACTCCGTCTCAAACAAAAAAAAAAAAAAAACAATGCTCAGGTAACACTCACACACTGTGCCCCTGCTGTGTGCCAGGCCCCAGCCTCTGCCCAGTGGGAGACCCTCACAGTCTAGTCCGCTGAGGGGGTAGGGTGACCTATGTGGTTGGGAAAGGCAGGTTTCCTGGAAAGGGAAGGTCTGAGCTGAGCCATCAGTAACAAATCAGAGTTACCAAGCCAAGACTGTGGGGAAGGATTTCCAGGGAGAGGGAACTAAGCACAAAGGCAGGAAAGCCAGAGGACACGGAAGGTTCTGGGCATGCCCAGTCATTCAGCATTCAGGTGAGCTGTGGGTGGGGTGTGATGGGGGCACAGCAGGAGGGGGCTGCTGAGGTGCACAGAGGCAGGTGACAGGGGCAGCAATGGCCTCATTCAGGGCTCTGGACCATGAGCAGCTGGATGTGGTTACTTAACCTGCGTGGAGGACGCACCAGCAGGAAATCAGGTAGGAGGCAGGGATGGTCATCTTTGCCAGAGGCCATGAAGGCTGTTGCCAAAAGATGCTTGAGAAGGGGAGGTCAGTGGGGAAGGAGCCCGACTTCCGCTTTGTGGCTGATCCTCCAGACGCATCTCAAGGGCTCAGGATGTGATGCTGCCTTCCCGCTGGCCTCCAGGACCAGGCTTGTCATTATCAAACCCAGCCTTGCAAATGGTTCTAGCCACAGGGCTGGTGGGCCACACCACCCCCTCCCAGGCTGCCCACTGCCTTTGTCTCTGCCCGGCCAGTGTCAGCAGAGAGAGGCCACAGACTGGGATGGCAGAGGTCAGTCACCTCTGGCCTTGGCCTCAGCAGCGGGCAGGCAGCCAACACCGGGAAGTACTGGGAAGGCCTGGGGAGTGGTCGGCCAGGAGAGCACTGTAGGTCTGCCCTGCTCTGGAACCTTCTGTGGCTCCCTAGTTTCTTTCAGTGGGATGCACCCACGCAAGAGGAGGCTGAGAGGCTAGGAAGGGGAGGCCCAGCCCCTCTGACTTGCTACAGGGCCTCAGGAACGTTGCTCAAATGTCCTGAGTTGGACTCAGTGATGGCCACTGGCTCCGCTATCTGTGGCCAGGACAGACCATCCAGCAACCCCAGGGACCCAACCATGTTCACCAAGTTTCTAGTCTTACCTAGGCAGGCTGCTTCGTGGCTCCGAGCCTCAGTTTCCTCCTGTCTCCAGTCCATGCGGTCCAAGAAGGCCACGCAGCCAGCCCTGACTGTTCCTAATTCCAAGCTCCTGGCTGCTCTCTCCAGGCTTGTGACCCATGGCTCTCCGTGCTGCCCCCACACCCCACTACATCCCTCCTCACTCTCAGGTCTCAGCTCCTGGACCCCAAGACGGCTACAGTCTCCTCTTAGCTCTCCTGGGTCGCAGTGTCTGTCACTATTGTGAGTTCATATTCATCTGGGAGGTGATGTAACACAACACACACAAACACACACCACACAGCACACACACAC
>NW_022306726.1:12649-13898 GCF_002776525.5 Piliocolobus tephrosceles | reverse complement strand
CTTTTATATTAGTATAGAAGCTAAAATAGTATTTATTAAAATTATTATTTTTTGTGTGGTCACATGGATATATGAAGATTATTGTGAAGTAAAAAAAAAAAAAAAAAAAAAAAATGCTATTAATATATTTGTTCTTATAAAAAAATATGTATAACTACATGATTCAGATTTGTAAACTTAATTTTAATGTGTTTATTTACTTTGTTTAAAATACGACTAATGAAACGTTAAAGAGTGATGAATTATTGGAAAAAGCAACAAAATTAAAAAAAGTATAAATTTATCTTAAAAATAAAGATTTATCCAACAAAAACGAAATTAAAAAAAAAAAAAAAAAAAAAAAAAAAAAATGCACTTATATATAATAAAAAAGTTATCAAATACAGTAAGAGGTTTTAAACGACATGATAGAAACTGTTCAATCGTTGCCAAATTAATTAGACTATTTGATTTTTTGTATTACAAAAATACTATTGAAATTATTGTATAAAAATTGAAATAAAAAAAGTTTAAAATTCAGTACAAATGTTACATTTATGAAGAAATTTATTTTAAAAAATAAAATGTATTATAAACAATTGAAAGTAATTTCTCTTTTCATTTTGCTAGATATCATCATTTCTTCGGGACAATTTTCTATTAATAACGGATTTATGATATTGATTTTAGTTTTTTTTTTTTTTTTTTTTTTTTTTTTTTTTTTCTTACGCCTTTGATTGTGTTATACTATTATATATATTCTTAAATGAAATTTAATCTGCATCTGCCGATAAAAAAATATTATAAAACGAATGCTGCTTAATACATTTCGGATTATAAACATGTCAAACTATATAGTTTTGGTGATACATAAAAACGTTTTTACAACTATGTTTTTTTAATGTAATATATTTATATGACTATTCTATAATAACTTATAATGGTGTGAAAACATGCATGCAAAGGTATACATGAATTTTTTACGCATTTTTTTAGAATTGTTCTAAGCTCTTAAAATAAAATTTTTTTAAATTAAAAAAAAAAATAAGTAAAAAAAGAAAAAAATTAAATAGAAAAAATAAATAAATTAGATAAAATAAAAAAAAAATTAAATAAAATTTTATTTTTTCTTTTACTTATTCAATAATATAAACGTTTTCTAAATTCAATACTTGTTTAAACCGGATGTTTATACAATTTATGGTGAAATATTTGAAAATTTGTATAAAGTAGAACCAATTTTTTTTTTTTTTTTTTTTTTTTTTTTTTG
>NW_022306726.1:11482-12549 GCF_002776525.5 Piliocolobus tephrosceles | reverse complement strand
TAAAAAATAAAAATGTTTTTTAAATTCAATACTTTTTTAAACCGGATGTTTTTACAATTTTTGGGGAAAAATTTTAAAATTTTTATAAAAAAAAACCAATTTTTTTTTTTTTTTTTTTTTTTTTTTTTTGGTAGTAACCATTAAATTAAATACATTTTATATAAAATGTTTTTCATTAGTTATTATTTTTTTGTACGTAGTATAATTCTATGCGTCATAAAATAGCTACGAAAGTAAAAATTACTATTCTTTATATATATATATATATATATATATTTCAAAATACGTTTTTAAATATATATATAATTAAGAAATTTAACATGCGACCATTCGGTTATTTATCATCTATTATTTTTATCTCTTTTATCATTTTTATCCAGTTCTTCCCAAGTTCCTGCGAGGTAATAATAATACTGGTTTAGTCAACATGTATATATATGTACGTTTTTTTAAATAAATATGCACGAATGAAGGTATAAACTCATTTCAACAATTTTATTTTTTTTAGGAGCATGTCGATACAGAACTGGAAAATATTATGAAGACCACCTTAAAAGAACTTGAAATTGATGAATTTTTAAATAACATAGAAAAATTAAATGATAAATTAAAAGCAGCAACCAAAAATGAAAAACTATTTGATCAAATATTGAAGGATAAAATACATTTATTAAGGAATGAAGCATTGTCAGTACATTATTTATTAAATCAAATAGAAACGTTACAAGAGAATAAGAAAAAGTCAATCTTTTTTAAAAAGTTTGATAAAACATTAGGTAAATATGGCAAAAAGAAAATACGAAAAAAATTGAATAAATATATAAATAATGTAAATTTAGATGCAAATATAGACGAAGATATTGTAGATAAACTTATTTTGGTGTATAAAATGCATGTTTTGAATAAACAAGTAACCTTAATAGTTATCATAATGCTTTTATTTTTGGGGATTACCATTGGCGGTTTTATTTCTGGTTTCGTTGGTTTTATTGGTCTATGGGCTTTATTACTACTTATTCCATTGTTTCTATTTTAAATATACAATATTAAAAAAAAAAATATATGTT
>NW_022306726.1:8573-11382 GCF_002776525.5 Piliocolobus tephrosceles | reverse complement strand
TTACTCTTTTATAAACTATAAATAACACATTTTTTTAAATGTTATTACGTGTTTTTGTTATTTTTTATGTATGGAAAATTGTTATAATATGACATTTATATCATAAATATTATGTGCATGTTTTTTTAGTTTTATTAACTATTATTATATATAGCTAAATTTGTACACACTGTTTTAATACCAAATATTGAATTTGTAAATTAAATTTAAATATAATAAAAATCACTAAAACTTATCATAATTGTAATAATTATGTTTAATTGTTATACAGCATGTTATATTCACATGCTGCTGTTTTATGTTGTACATTCTTTATGCATTATTATAAAAACAAATCATAATAATTGTTATTCCAATTTTAAGTCTTTTTCTTATAAAAAAAATACATTTAAATGAAATTTTCTAAGTCTTACATTTTAGATAATTCAACTTATAACAAAGTTATATAAATGATTTGTAAACTATAATTTGTAACTAATTAAACATTATATAGCTATAATAATAATTATATCAAAAATATTTTTAAAGTAGATATAAACCATAGCTAATTAACTTATCGCTTGCAACAGTTATATTTTAGGAAGTGTTATTAAACTCAGAACCGATATTTTTAACATTCCCTGTACTACTTTCATTGTTTTTTATTGATCGTAACTCATATTTAAGTCCTTAAAAACAAATAAATTGTTATGTTATGTATTGAATAGTTAAATTGCATACAAAAGTAATGTTTAACTGTTTAAGTTATATGTTTAATATTTATTTAAAATTGCCATAATTGTATAAATCCTGTGTTTATTTTTAAATGTTCAAATTTAACTTTTAACAAAAATGCTTTTGCATATACAAAAAATTTGTGATTAAACTTATGTTACAGTTATTATAAGTCATATCCCATATATATATTTTTTTTTATTTATAATTTGATTCGCTATTATGAGCATATCTCCACAAATCATAAATGTCATTATACATAATTAAATAAAAAAAACACATAAGCAAAAACTAAATATTATTAACCATGTTCTAAACCTTTCTCTCATACAAAGTGTTTAGCGAATTATATAAGTATTATAAAAAATTAATAAGATAGAGTGTTAATAATAATTTATAATTTCATAATTTGTTATTATGTTTCTTAATATATGTTTAATAGTTCAACGTGACAATATATCATGTGACTTTACTTAATAAATTGGTGTATATAAACGAAGAAGTCATGAAATTAAAAGCATAAACGAGTTAAAAAACGTCACATTTATGAAAGATGAATATTTTATAATACATTTAAAATAATATTATGTTTATAAGTATATTAAACAAACTTATAATATTGACGTAACATTTGAAACAAAAGCATATACAAATGAGTACATAAGTATTTGAATAAGTGCAAAAAAAAAAAAAAAGAAAGAAAAGAACATATTCATATAAAAAACAACAATATTAAAATTATTACGAAATAAATATTTTTATTGTGTTATAATTTGTTTATAGTACATATTATTAAATAAAATTTTCTCTATTTCATAGTTCTGATCCTTGTATAATTCGTCTACAAAATCTATGTCTATACTAATTTTACATATAGGGTGTACAAATGCGCATAAATACAGTCCTGTTAATGATAATATGTAGACACCATGTCTAATATATCCAGTTACAAGAAAAAATACAGAAATCAATAATGGATCAAACAATGAATAACTAAATAACTTAAAATTTTTTTCCAATTGACAAGTTTATATGTGGATCTATTTCCTCTTTTATCATTTTTTTAAGTAACATAATCTTAAATTGTATATTTATTTTATTACTGAGTTTAACTGTATTTAAATATTTCGTTTTAATTTTTTATTTATTCTTTTTAAATATTCATTGTTCATGATTATCTTGTTTTAACTGCATAATGCGTCCTTTAAAGTTTTTGTTTTACTGTTGGTAAAAAATAAATATATATTCATTAAGTATAATATCGAGTTGTAGTATATTTTAACATAGTCATTATTATTTATATGTCTATTCTTTAATAATTCACAACTTTCATTTATAATTTGCAAATATTCGTCACTTCAAATGACATTCTTAATAAGATCATATATTTTTATTAAATCTTTTTTTAGTAAGTTTTTATTTTCTCTTAGTATATACGTATTTGGCGATCACTTTGGTGAGCTAATATTTTAATTAATCATTTTTTAACATCAATTAAATAAATTGATTTTATATATATATATATATATATATATATATATATTCTTTATTTTGAACAATATCCTTATTGGGGTTATTAGCACTAATCACATATTGTTCAAAACATTCATAAAATTTGTTAATGTCATCATAATTTGCTACATAACCAAGATCATCCCGTTCGTTTGTAAAGATATCATGTTTAACAAGTGATCTATCATACTTTGCCTTTAATATATTTCATATGCTAGCTTAATAAGTAAAAACGTTGACAGTAAAAATGGGTAGAATAAATATATAAATGTTAAATGTTATTCTAAATGTATTAACCGACGTATGACCTTGTTACGCATGGGAAAAATATCAAAAAAATATTAAGCAGTATTAATATTTTCATTTTGATATTATTAGTTTATGTCCATGTAAAAAACAAAATAATAAATGATTTATATATTGTAGAAAACATTTTTTTTTTTTTTACACACTACTTTATAATAATGATGTTATTAATTTTGTTTCAATAATTTTATATATTTTATACAATTTTATAATTTATATATTAATTTTTGTTTTTTTTTTTGTTTTTTTTTTTTTTTTTTTTTTTTTTTTTTTTTTT
>NW_022306726.1:0-8473 GCF_002776525.5 Piliocolobus tephrosceles | reverse complement strand
AAAAAAAAAAAAAAAAAAAAAAAAATTGCCATAACGGTACTTACAAAAACAAAATATTATATATGATTAGAAAGTTACTAGGAAAATGTAACTACAATTTAAGTTACTTTTGATATAATGATTTTAATAAATTATATTTATTACAAACTAAGTATTATTACTTAAAAAAATGGGACTAAAATTTAAGAAAAATTAAGTTTTTTAAGGGTTTGGGGATGATCACTTATTGTGGTATTGCATTTATTTCCAATTGATACATTAATATATTTAAATGTGGTATTTATCATTGTAACAGTAATTGTCAATTGATTAGAAGCAACATTTGGGTTAGTATTACGTGTTCATTTCTGACGTTGAATATATGTGCGACTCAATGTACTGTTGATATAACAGTTGCGAACATTTCTTTAAAGTAAGTTATGTTACAATGCTAAGTTAAATAAAATAATGAATCAAAAAAAAAAAAAGAAAAAAAAAGCGGAAAAATATTAAACGCAAATAACAATTTACTATTTATTTTTTGTGTATGATTCGTAGTAATAATATGAATGAACATACTAAAATTAAAACATACTTAAAAGCCAATAATAAACATTTTAACACCTTCATTACTATGTAACATATATAATTTTTTTCAGTAATTTTGTTACCACTTTATCCACATTTTTATAATAAAATTCATGGAAGCAAACAATGTACGTGTAATAATGTATAAAGACATAGATAACACTTTTAAAAATTTTTTTTGCATGAATGGTTTTTTATGTGGTTCAAAAAAAAAAAAAGAAAAAAAAAAAAAAAACACATAATTTTGGTTTAGCTAATTTTAAAAGGTGATATTTATGTATATATGGAAAAAAATTTAATATTTTTAAATTATATATATATATATATATATATATATATATATATATATATATTATTAAATCGTTGTTGAGCATATAATGTTTATTAAAAATTTAAAACCATTTTTGCATTTTTTTTAACCACCATGTGGTAATTATAATTAAACATTCTACATATTGTGCAACCTAATATAATTGTAATATAGTATGCACATTTATAATGAATAAACTTCCTAATATATTTTGTGATGTTTCTACATGTTTTAATTGTCAAAATGTATTTTATACCTTTATTGTTCAATATTTGTTTTTTAATACAACATCATGCGTATATTATATTTATATACAATAAGCCTAAGCTTAAGTTGAATGTTTTTTTTATGAAATATAGCTTTTTTTTAAAAAAAACACATGCATATGCTGCAATGATATAAAAACAATTTTTTTGTATAGCGTTGTATATATTTAAAAAATCATTAAAAGTTATTTTGATTACATGCAAAAAAAAAAAAAAAAAAAAAAAATATGGCAGAAAGATATCCTTATGATGCTCTAAACAATTTACAAAACATTACGAACATAGTTGAACATGCAATAAACACAACTGACTATAATTCAAATGTTTTAAGTAGTACTATAAGTAGCGTAACCGAGTCTAATAATAATACAGTTGTAAATTTTACTTCTAACATTTTTAATGATTTGGTAGAACGTGTTGGAAATAGATCTACGTTACATAGGATAACGAGATCTGTTACAAATACAACTTCCACTCCCATTACAACATATGACAATAATGATGAAGCATTACTAATTACCCTTATTTTATTAGTGTTATTATTGCTTATAGTTGTGTTTTTATATATTTGCTACAAAGTAAGATGTAGTAAAAAATTAAAAAATAAATTGTGTTTTTTTTTTTATTTTTTTTTTTTTTACCACTTTTGTGCTTGCTTAAAATATTTTATATTAGATAAAATAATAATCGTATGCATTTATGTTGAATTTTTTATGTAGGAAAAAAACTTATTTAAAATAATATGTCCTAATAGAAGAAATGGCACTGAATCTCAACCATGTGTTAGTATAAAAATGTCTGACTTGCACGATAATTTACAAGATGAAGTTGATGCGTTCACAGGATTCACATCAGGTGCAAGAGTTAATTTAGGATTTCAACATGATAGTGAAAACAACAATAATGAAAACGAGGATATTGAACACTCGAATGGATTATCTTTACCGTGTACTTGTCATGTCACTGTTTTCGAAAGCGATAGTGAAAGTACTAACGTAAGTACAACTTCTTCTTCTACTAATGAATCAAATAATAATATTTTTCCCAATACAAACAATACACCAGACGCAACAGCAAATGACGATCATCATGAAGGATCTCATAGTAATTCTCCCACAACAAACAATGCATTACAAGAAACAATAAATGTCGATGAGGGTGAGGGTGAGGGTGAAGGTGAAGGTGAAGGAGAGGGTGAAGAAGAGGGTGAAGGTGAGGGTGAAGGAGAGGGTGAAGGTGAGGGTGAAGGTGAGGGTGAAGGAGAGGGTGAAGGTGAGGGTGAAGGTGAGGGTGAAGGTGAAGATGAGAGTGAAGGTGAGCCTCAGTACATTGATCACTTGCCTTTTGATATATTAACATGGCTCTCAAATGCGAATTATAAAGGTATTTCGAATGGTTTCCATATAGATGGTGCGCCAAATAATGAAGTAGCAGCTGGACAACATCAAGGATACAGTCCATATTCCTTAGAAGATTTTGGAGTTAAAGAGGTTGATTTGGGACTCGGACCAGCAGATTACGCTTCACCAGCATATGGCGCTTGTATGCTTTCAATGTTTGTACATGATCATACCAATACGAATGATGATTTAATAAATGGAGATAATGAAAATGGAGAAGGTAACGTGGATAGTGTTTCAAATAATGTTGATAATGCAACTGGAGAGAGCAGCATAAATAATGTTTTATTAAATGTAGATAATGAAAATGTAGAAAATATTGTAGGCGATGCTTCAAATGAAGACCCCATACATCATGAAGATAATGAAAATGGACAAGGCGATATGTATTATGTTTGAAATGAAGGCGTCATAAATTATATAGATGATAAAACTTGACAAAGCAACGCGCATGATGTTCTGAATAAATAAGATTGTAATATCTTCGAGCAAAAGTGAAATGATAGGCAAAGTAAAACTACAGATAATATTATTAGTGATTATCAGTATGTTACATATATGAATGTTTCTTTTTTAACATAATAACCTTTTTACAGTTACATAATCCATACGTGGTTACAACTTAATTATTTTTGCATCATTTTCTTTTTTATAAATTAAAAAAAAAAAAAAAAAAATTTTAAAGTAAAAGTAAACGTAGTATATTTTTACGCTTGTTTGTTTTATTATATAATTTGAATATATCAAATAAAACATAATTTTGGCAATTAACATTTGGTTAACGTTAATTGTGATACTTTCCGATTATTGCTTTTGACACGTATTACTATTGGCATATATAATTCGTAATCTTATAGTTAAAAAAAAAAAAGTCCCTATAAACAATTAATTGTAATATTTTAAATTAATATACCATTTGAAACATATGTTATACACAGTGGTTCACGTAAAACATGATAAAGGTTAAAAAAAAAAAAAGGAAATAAATCATAAGTTTAATAAGTATAAATTAAAAAAAAAAGTAATACAAATGATTACTTATAAGCACAAAAAAAAAAATTACATAAACAATAATTATGTTTTAATAAAATATAAAATTGTACAAAAATGTGTTAGAAACCAGTTAATTTATAATATATAAAAATAAATCCAATCGAAAATATCGATATCACATTTGAGGCATTTAACAGATGATATACGTTTCACTTCAGTTTTTTATAATTTAAATTGTTTTATTAATTGAAATAATAATGTTTTTCATAACAGTAATTATAGTCAATGTAGTAGTAAATATATTTCATTTATTTATGATTAACATATGAGTCATTTTACAATAAATATACAATTATAACAAGTACACTGTAATTTTATATTTTTATTATTAATGTGTCTATTTTATTTCTGTAAATTAAAAAACACAACATATTGATTTATTATGTCATCATTTAAGTATGTAATAATAAAATAATACATACATACATATATATAAATATGTATTTATATACATTTTTTTTTAAACATTGTGTTAAATTTATTTCAAAAGTGTACGCTGTAATTGAATATAAGGTAACATTTTTTACCTCTATAACACATATTGCTAAATAAAATAAAAAAACATTTATAATATTATATGTTATTATTTAATTTATTTATAAAATCGGGAAATGCATAATTTAAAAGTATGGCAGAAGGAAATCTCCGTTGGAAAATGAAAATGGATCACTAAACGTGAATAGCTTAGTTGACATTAATATATATGGTAAGTTAACACTATTAAATATTTTTTTTTTTTTAAATAATGTAATAATATTTTTGAAAATAAAATATTATAAAAAAAATGTACATTTAACTTATCAGGTGATACACAAAATGAGAACGGTAAGAAATTCCTCTTAGATTTATGAAAAACGTCATAAGGACGCGTATCAATGCTAATAATTGAGTTATAACTAATCCCGTTTTGGGAATACAATATGATGCTCGTATAATTTATATTGTTCCCACTAGAGTTCTTATAGTTCTATATTTGCTATATAAATATTGTTATCGAGTAACATAATTAAAAAATTTAAAAATATGTTTATATTTTTATATATAGTTGCATAAAAGTAAATAAATGACTATAAAATAATATATTTTTTGGAATATATTTAATTATTATCAAAATGAGGTTCTAAACGTTATATACTTAGTCGATTTATTAGACATGCTGGGCCTGTTGCGCCTAATGCCCATGTGATACCTAATGCGCCTGTCATACCTGATATGCCTGTGATACCTAATGCTCGTGTTAGGCTAGTACGAAATTTACACGATAGATTAAATCAAAGACATCTTAGGGAGCAAAGATTACATGCCAACCGTAGAAAAATAAGATTTTATAGAGAGGAAAAATTATTTGGACGTTATATAAGAATGGATCATCGGACAAGTTGATAAAATAAGCATTTATAAGCATACAATAAAAATAATGATATATTTGATAAACAATTTTGACTTAAATTTTTACTACTAACGAAAAAACTTAATAAATCAACACTATCATACATTAAATTATTTTGTTACCTTTTATTTTATTTTTTAAACTAAATCAAATTAAATCACATTAAATCAAATTATATCAAATTATATCAAATTAAATTAACTTAAAAAAATGCATACAAAAAAATATACATCTCTAAGCAGTACCAAATTTCGGTCAGCCCCAAAAAAAAAAAAAAAAAGTATATTGTTATAATATTTTAAAAAATTGTCATTTTTTATGTTTAATCATAACAATTTGTTACATGTTATCATTTTTATATTTTATACTTTTAAAAATTAGTTTATTAAAAATAAATATAAAAAAACGATGTGACAAACTTAATGCATAAAAACAATTCTAAAAAATATTACATAAATATAATACGATATAAATTTTTTTTTTTTTTTAATTTATTTTTATAAAAATATATATTTTATTTAATGTAAAAAAAAAAAAAAAAAAAATTTAAATAATGTAACATTTTGAACAAGTTTAATTAACATAAATGAATATTTTAATAAACTACAATGCAAATTAACTAACATCGTTTTTACTATGTAGCGTTTTTATTATTATTTTATCAAACTAGTTTAATTACTACACTAGCAATTTATAATAGATTATATGAACTTAAACACTTAAAAAAAAAAAAAAAAAAGATATAATAAGAGAACTACGAACAAATTTATATATATAATTCGATTTTCCTTTTTTTCATATCTTTATATTTTTAATACTTTATATATGTACAGTGGTAAGACAATGTTTTTAAATATGTGTTATGATTTATTTTTTAAAATTAATTTTATACAAACACGCTGGAAGTTGTATATTGCCAAATAAAATTGGAAAATAACAGAAGCATTAAAATATAGTTTTTCATGCGCCTAATATAAACGAACTATATATACTTGACACACAAACAAATACAAAAGAATACATAATAAATGATAATAGAAAATTTTAAACTACACAAAAATGTAAACATTGATAATTTTTAAAATAACGAATGTATCTATATAGCGTATATATTTAAAAAAAAAAAAAAAAAAAAAAAATTGATAAAAAATATAATAAAATACATACATATGCAATTACGAACTACACTAAAGTATTAAACTAAATTGACAACACATAATTACTAATAAAAAAAAAAAAATAAAAAATAATAATAATAATATAATTATACATAAAGCTATACTACTCATGGTTTTCTTTAATTGTAATCTTAAAGGGTGCTTTAATCTGTAAAAAAAATAAATTGTTATGCATTTGTATCTTATATGTATATTTGTTTTATCATTTTTAAATATTAAATATACTATAATTATTTATATAAAAAACATGAATAATTCAAAAGTTCACTTTAAAAAAAAAATAAGTAATTTTTTAAATTGGTATTTTTTTCTACTTATATATATATATATATATATCAAATTACCTATAGCATCAGTTACTCCATCATATTTTAACTTTAAGCTCATATATATATAACTAATACATAAAAAAGGAGTAGCAAGTGTTAATAAAACTGCACCCAATAAAACGCCAATAGTCCATTTCAAGCTTTTATTCTTCTTAACTTTATGGTAAACTCTTTTAAATAAATTTTTATGCTTGCTTTTATTGAGTAATGTTAAAAATTGTTTTTTATTTATCGTCAAATTTTTATATGAATTTAAATCATCTAGATTTACATGTGCATTTTGAACATTGTTTGTATAATGTTCTTTCATACGCTTTCTAATATTTCTGTGTTCTATTTCACTTTCATCATTATTATATCGTAGTATTGGTTTATTTATGCCATACATTTCGATGTTGTCATTTATAGTTTCTGAGTTTATTTTTATATTAGGTCTCATAAAAGATCTTTTTGTTTTTGAATATTTATCTTCTTCATAATTATGCAAATTGCGAGCACCTTTAATTTTAACGTAGTTTTCGTTATTTCTACTTTTTATCACGTTATCAATAACTTTGTTTAAATAATCTATGTCAGATTCATTTGTTGGTGCTGATATTTGTCGACTATTTTTTACTTTTTGTTTTTTTCCAATTTCTGAACTAAAATTATCTCTAGGGAATAATATTGAATTATCATTTTTTTGCCATTCAGCTACTTTTTTTGCATAACTTCGTTCATATTCGTGATGATTATTCTCATCTGTTTGAACTTTGATTTTCGGATATATATTATGTGCATTTAAATGAAACTTGTGTGTCATATGTTTGTCATCATTGTAAATCGGTATTCCCTCAAACGCTTCTGAAAATATACGATTTTTATTTATGTTTATAGTATTCCCATATGCTATCACTTCATTGTATCTTTGTAAAACACCCTGATATAGGTCTGTAAATATTCTATTATCTTTTGAATCTAGTATTTTTTCTAAAATGTTTTTTTCAAAAACCTGTTTGCTACTCGTCACCTGTATAAATAATTTTAAATGTCCCTAAAAAAAAAATTTCACATTGTGTTGTTAAATCGAAAATGCATATGTATTTATTTACACGTACATCGGTAACATAGTTTACTACTTTTATTCACGAACAAATGCATAAAAAAAAATAAACAACACAAACAAATATAAAAAAAAAAAAAAAATCTATTAAAAAAGCAACTTATATAAATTAAATATATATATATATAATAAGAAAGCACTATTAATTAATTTTAATTGGTTCATACATCATCATTAGAACACTTATAGATTAAAATTATTATGGTGAAAAAAAAAAATTTAATAAATAAATGTTTTATCTTTTTTTGCATTTGACTAGATGCCTCCATTTTTTTAATTTATAAATTCATTATATTTAAATAAATTTCATAACAATTTCAGTACTATAACACAACTAATAAAACCGGGATTTTTACTCTTTATATCATGTCGTCGCTTTAATAATCTTAGTTTTTTTTTTTTTTTTCTTTAAAGATTAAATTAACTGTATTTATAATAAATATAATATTAAGCGAAAAAAATAATGTAGGTCATCATTATCATATGTTTATAAAACTCACATATATTTTAGTAAAAATAGAACAAATATCTATTTTATAAAAATTACAAAAAGCGCAATTTGTTATAACATCCTTACTTTAATATATTCTAATTTACATATTATATTATTCAACAAAAATGAATCAAATAGTAAATATATATATCTAATAATTATGTTTTTATATAAAAAAAAAAATTAGAATTTCAATGTTAAAAATAGTTGAATAGTAAAAAAAAATTTTAAAATATTTAAAAAAATAAAAAAAAATAAATAAAAAAAAATAAAAAAAAAATTGTTTTTTAATTCTATATTTAAAACAATTTAATGCTATGAAAAAAAAAAAAAATTTAGAAAAAATATTATATTAAAATAAGCTAATTTCAAGGAAAAATTAAAA
>NW_022306725.1:0-4216 GCF_002776525.5 Piliocolobus tephrosceles | reverse complement strand
TCCTTACTCCTTATACGAAGATTAATTCAAGATGGATTAGAGACTTAAATGTTAGACCTAATACCATAAAAACCCTAGAAGAAAATGTAGGTAGTACCATTCAGGACATAGGCATGGGCAAGGACTTCATGTCTAAAACACCAAAAGCAACGGCAGCAAAAGCCAAAATTGACAAATGGGATCTCATTAAACTAAAGAGCTTCTGCACAGCAAAAGAAACTACCATCAGAGTGAACAGGCAACCTACAGAATGGGAGAAAATTTTTGCAATCTACTCATCTGACAAAGGGCTCATTTCCAGCATCTACAAAGAACTCAAGCAAATATACAAGAAAAAAACAAACAACCCCATCCAAAAGTGGGGAAAGGATATGAACAGACATTTCTCAAAAGAAGACATTCATACAGCCAACAGACACATGAAAAAATGCTCATCATCACTGGCCATCAGAGAAATGCAAATCAAAACCACAATGAGATACCATCTCACACCAGTTCGAATGGCAATCATTAAAAAATCAGGAAACAATAGGTGTTGGAGAGGATGTGGAGAAATAGGAACACTTTTACACTGTTGGTGGGATTGTAAACTAGTTCAACCATTATGGAAAACAGTATGGCGATTCCTCAAGGATCTAGAACTAGATGTACCATATGACCCAGCCATCCCACTACTGGGTATATACCCAAAGGATTATAAATTATGCTACTACAAAGACACATGCACACGTATGTTTATTGCGGCACTATTCACAATAGCAAAGACTTGGAATCAACCCAA
Organism: Piliocolobus tephrosceles; assembly: GCF_002776525.5. Lineage (NCBI taxonomy): Eukaryota > Metazoa > Chordata > Mammalia > Primates > Cercopithecidae > Piliocolobus > Piliocolobus tephrosceles. Next base: position 3,435 of record NW_022306725.1, on the reverse strand, counting down.
ATGTCCATCAGTGACAGACTGGATTAAGAAAATGTGGCACATATACACCATGGAATACTATGCAGCCATAAAAAAGGATGAGTTTGCGTCCTTTGTAGGGACATGGATGCAGCTGGAAACCATCATTCTTAGCAAACTATCACAAGAAGAGAAAACCAAACACCGCATGTTCTCACTCATAGGTGGGAACTGAACAATGAGCTCACTTGGACTCGGGAAGGGGAACATCACACACTGGGGCCTATCATGGGGAGGGGGGAGGGGGGAGGGATTGCATTGGGGAGTTATACCTGATATAAATGATGAATTGATGGGTGCTGACGAGTTGATGGGTGCAGCACACCAACATGGCACATGTATACATATGTAACCTGCACGTTATGCACATGTACCCTAGAACTTAAAGTATAATAAAAAATAAAAAAATAAAAATAGAAAATACTCAAAAAAAAAAAAAAAAAAGAAAAAAGAAAAAAGAAAATATTTTGGATGACATTTCAAAGCATTACCCTGCTTTACTTCTTTACTTGGCTACATTAACCCCAGGAAAATTGAGGTCAGAAATCTGACTTTCCTTTATGAAACGTCTGTGTAATTAATGAATTTCAGGAGAAAATGAGAGTTAAAAATCACAAAATATAAATGGATACACCCTTGTTTTTCATAGCCTTACCAAACTGAAATCTGTATCTAAAATAAGTTTTAATACATACACTTAAAAATTTCCCTAATCGTGTGTTAATAATTTAACATTTACAGTGGAGCAAAATCTCAACAACCATGACATTTCCCCTTTCTAGCCAAAGCATAGCTCCCTGGAGAAATATGGGTATATTTTATGATTCCCTTTCATTTGCATTTTATAAGTGCCAGGACCTTCAGCTGATTTCTGCTTTCTCTGCATGTAAATTCCCCAGTGTTTGGGTAATGCAGTGAGGAGATGTTCTAACTAGGAGGGACTGTGAAAGTGGTGACACTTCATGTATAAAATACTGCCAGGGAACGAAGATTTGTACATAATGAATCCAAGTTGCCAAAGGTACATTTTCAAGTGTTAGAACTTTATAATTCTGTCTTAGATGGAAAAGGTTCTAAAACACATAATAGACATCTTTTCTCTCAAATGCAGCTGATTGCTCATGGTTTGATGTTGATGCAATATTTGGGGAGATTAATGCCACTAAGGATATGGCTATGTGTTTGTCCAACATAAACCATCCAAGGGCACTTCCTTCACAAATCAGACACTTGGTCCTCTTTCTGAATGCTCTTATTTTATCTGGCTGCAGACTACAGTAGCTCTATTTCCTGATGAAATCCAAATTGAGTTTTAATTTTTAGTGTTAGTAAAACAGATCACTAAACCAGGGAAAGTAATGTGCAAAATGTGTGCTTACAGTGGATAAAGTCCTTTAGGCCTTTCTGGTAAATAAAAATTTGCGAGATAATGTAATTAATGTTTTAGCCTAGTGTCTTTGCTTTTCTTTGATTATAGTATCTCAGATTTATGGCCAGCTCTATAATTGATATGTAATAACTTTAACTACTTCTCTAACACCTTCAACTATCTCTTTGACCCTCTCTCTTTATTTTAGATGCTTCCTTCCTTACCCCCCACTCCCATAGTCAAGGGAATGTGGTACTGCCAGTTAGTACTCATTCATAAGTCATTTACCATGCATCCACCTGTTTTCCAGCTTCTAAGCTGTTGTTATTGTGTCTGCTCTCCCATCTTCCCATCTTCTTGATTGTATGAGTTATAAAAAAAGAAATTCCTTTCCTGAAGATAGCTGGGATTGCAGAAAAGCAAAATTAGATGTTCTATCCTCAATAGTTTGATGTTCTCCCTCACAACACTCTTTTTTACTTGTTAGGCTTTATTACTTCTGGAATCAGTGTGTTCTGGTAGCAGCTTTTGTCATACTTTTGTCTCTATGGAGTACTCTCTAGCACCGTGGAATTAGAAGAAAAAGCAGCAGAACAAAACAAAACGACAAAAACACTTACTTAGGCAAACATAATCTCTCTCCAGAATAATGTGTCTGGATGTCAGGGTGGCCCACATACATTCATCTGCCTCTCCTATGTGTGTTATTTGATATACTTTGCCTCATGGTCACCCTTTGTTTTCAGATGTAGAGTTTCTGCTTAACCCTGGCATTACATTATCTATTCTTAGTGTTTAGCTTCTAGACCTTTCTGTCTCTGTACTTTGTAATGTGGGGACCTTCTATTCTTATTTCTCAAATCTTTTTATACCCATTTCTAACTATGGACCTAAATGTATATACATTCTTTATAGAAGTCCTGTTTGTGGACTTTCACACTGTGTAAAATTTATTGCTCTGAAATTAGTATGTAAAATAGGCTATGGTATCCTCTGATTTGGGTTTTGATTTTTTCCTTCTATTACATACCCTACCAGAAAAGTCTGAAGTCTTCTGCTCTTCAGAACACTCCCAATTTTAGTTACCTGGTTATCTTTTATTTCTTTTTGACCATCTTGACCACATTAGATAGGTGGCATGCTGATTGCCCTTGCAGAACTTCCAGTACGAACTTCATTCTGGCCATTATGCTTTTCTCTCTCTCTCTCTCTCTCTCTCTCTCTCTCTCTCTCTCTCTCTCTGTGTGTGTGTGTGTGTGTGTGTGTGTGTGTGTGTGTGTGTGTTCTTCCCCACTAATTTCACAGTCACCATCTGGCGTTTGCTCCCAGGATTTTGGAAAAGGTTTTGTTTCTTGTCTACACATTTTTTGTTGGTATATCATGGCTTTGAGCAGAATTTTAGTAGAAAAATGGCCCTAGTAAAAATATATCGTCCTTTGTTTATGATAATTTGTTTGCTTCTTTTTTTTTTAAGTCTTCTTTGTTTATACTCATTTCTCATTTAGTAAATGTTTCCCCTTCTTTGGACCAAAATGGTGGAAAGTGTAAAAGCACTTAGAATACATGACACTGTAACATTCCCTGTATTTGGATTATTGTCAAAATCCTGCAATCAACTCATTAAATGTATTTTAATCCATTTTGATGAATAAGCACAAGATGATAATGTATGATACATTCATTATTGAATCAGGTTCCGGGGATTCAAAGAGAACATACAGCTTCTTCCTGGAAGGAAGATCACCATATAAAGTGGGAGGAAGCCATGTGAAATGATTACTACAACTGACTATCATGACTCCTCGTACAGAGATAAGAACGGTTTGTAAGCTAGTCCTGTATGGGTGGGTCACATAAATCAGAAAAGGATGGGCACCGTCCTATCTCTTTCTAAATGTGTTGCTACCTGCTTTCATTTCATGCAACCTCTTTGCTGACAGATAACAGAGTTTCTGAAGGAAAAAAGGTATGCTTGGTTCTAGCTCAGGGGCCAAAATAGAATTGCCTTAAAACCTGTTTGCAAATTTCCATATTCTGTTTTTATGGGG
>NW_022306724.1:0-2473 GCF_002776525.5 Piliocolobus tephrosceles | reverse complement strand
TTTTGGTTGAATTAATTTTTTTATAAATCATAACCAGGAAAGCATTTGATACGATCAAGGTTGTTCATGCCGCAACCAAGACCCTATCTTCACCTGATAATGTATAGAAAATTCTGTTCATAAATTACATTCTCAAATTGTGTTTATCTCCAAATCACTTGTACTCATCTGTTTTCATTCTCAGACTTTTGTCCATTGTCAAACCTTTAGAAAAATTACCTGCATTAATGACCTAGACCTTGTAAAGAAGTAAGCATGTCACTGTGAAAAGGTACAGGTGATAAGGGGATCAAATCAAACTGAGCTGAGCCCAAAACCAGTGGCTTTAGACAACTACCCCTAAGTTTGCTTTTAATTTGGTATAGAGGGTGATAATAGTATCTAGCCAGTAGAGTTATGGCAGGGATTCAATGAGATTCTATATGTAGCTTTGTAAAGTGCCTGGTCCTTGGTATAGGTGTTCAATATTATTAACCTAGTTCTGGATAACACTTTGGGACTTGATCTTTCACCTTCCATTCCTCTTTTAGAAGCTGAGCCACCCAAATCTGGCTATATCTATGCAACTCTGCATCAATAATTCCTGTGCTCTTATTCAAGAACATAGTTTCTCAGGGAAGGTGGTTTTATATCATCAAAGTGTTCCTGACCTCTAGTCTATTTGCACAAATACACATAATTTTAAAATCTATTATTCTGATAGTTTTTATGTCACATAATCAAATCTTTGCTGACTTGAATTATAGTTATATAGCCATGCAAATGGAAAAGAAATATTGTGCCTTTCACACGTGTATATGCTGCTCAGCATGTATCTCTTGAACGAGTGTCTGTCACTTTTGCAATTTTATTAGCCATATGTTAAAGGTATCTTACGACCTTCATCATAATTAGATTAGTAACACTGATTGCTAAAATCCAGAGGGCCTCTGAACTCTGTTGTAGTTTGATTTTAAAGAAAAAATTCTTAAGTATTTTCACTTTTTCATATGTGGGTCTGTTCAGTACATTTTAGCATCATTAATATTGTTGTCTGTGACTTCACATAAACCTGAAATTTGATGTTTTTCCTCAATCAGATTTTTTTGTGTTTTTAAAGGATTTTTTTAAACATATATTTGATGTTTTAATGTTTTTTTGTTTTTTTTTTTCTTGATCTCCATGTTTGGGTGTTTTGCATTAATAAAATTAAATCTTTTTTCTGAATCTCTTCCGGTGCCTTCCCCCTACTTCTCCCTTTTTTCTCTCTTCTCTTTTTAATGAAATAGTTTTCCTCATGTCATGATCCACTATTATCGGCCAAAGGCACTCTTCCTTGTCTTGAATGGAATTTGATACTGTCTTGCTCTTTATCTTGAATGAAAGCCAGAGATTGTCTCCTTAGCCTGATGCAAAAACTGCATAATGACCATCATGAGAGTAATGAAGAAAAAGCAGAGTCCAGTTGTTTAAATGAAGTTATTTGTACTATAGTACAAATCCAAAAAAATGAAAGGTTTATTGTTATACAAGTGGGAACAGTGAACTGGAAGGATATTAATGAGCCAGCTCTAAAACTCAAAAATGGACTGTTAGCATTATCCACACAAAATTAACTTCAGGATAAACATCTTAGACAGCACATGAAAATATTAGAATAGAACCTATAGAAAAGGACCTCAGGGACATCTCCCAGCCAGAAATTGTTCAATATAATGGAAGGAATTGTCCAATCTCCTAATCATCTTTGCTGTCAAAGTCTTACTACATTAATTCCTATCCTTTGGCCAATTTCCATTTGAGATAATTTCTAACAGTGTGGGTGAGTACGTAGAAAGGGAAGAGGCTTTGATGATCTTTTCTTTCAGTTGCTGGCTATATCATCACAGAGCTAGGATAGCATTTGACCTATTCTCTTGCATTTAGAAAGGGTCATACCTAAATTATTCATGGTTAAAAGAAAGCTTAGCACCTTTTATAAATACACCAAAGGCAGAAGAATTTATCTCATTTTTCATGTGCACATAACTGCAATGTGACTCTCCTATGCAGTAAGTCCACTTTGGATATGATCATGGAAAATATTCTACATGCTGGCTTCAGGAACAGGGGATGGGGAGGCAATTTAGATAAAAAAATAGAACAAAGTGTGTATCTTTAAAAAAGAAGCAGGTGGCAATCTGCACAACAAACTTAGATTTCTCTATTTTTTCAAGGAGAGGGCAATTCAGCATGGGAATGTAGTGAGTATGGTACTAAGGCTGACAATACATGGACTATATATCGAGGAATACATACCCATGCAACGGATTGGTAATACAGGAATGGATGCTAATTATTAACTTTCAACCTGTATTTCATCCTTGGTAGGGCATCACGACACTTTCTGTAATGTATGGTGGTGATACAATACTGGTTTTCTAACTGTATAATCCTTTACCTACATTCTAAAAATCCATTTATCAACTGGAAAGTGTGGTTATATAAACATAGG
>NW_022306723.1:0-9747 GCF_002776525.5 Piliocolobus tephrosceles | reverse complement strand
TCCCAAAGTGCTAGGATTACAGGCATGAGCCACCGCACCTGGCCCAGTGCTGTCTTTAAGAGAGACCTAGCAGGCCAGGCGTGGTGGCTCACGTCTGTGATCCCAGCACTTTGGGAGGCTCAGGTGGGCGGATCACCCTACGTCGGGAGTTCGAGACCAGCCTGACCAACATGGACAAACCCCGTCTCTACTAAAAGAAAAAAAATACAAAATTAGCCAGGTGTGGCAGCAAACACCTGTAGTCCCAGCTACTCAGGAGGCTGAGACAGGAGAATCACGTGAACCCAACAGGTGGAGGTTGTGGTGAGTCGAGATCATGCCACTGCACTCCAGCCTGGGCAACAAGAGCAAAACACCATCTCAAAAAAAAAAAAAAAAGTGACCTAGCACAGTCTCCCACTGCCGCAAATGTTTTAAACAGCTCATTCTTGGCTGAAAGACATTGCCTTTTTCAGGCAATAAAATCAAAGCTGCTCTCTTTGGGGAAGAAAATGGACTTTATTATTTTTTTTAATGAAGCTTCATCAATTAAAAGAAAAAGAGAAAGAATACTAGACCACTGTGTATCTGAACATTTAACATCAAGAACACTGAAGGAGTCTGCATGAGGGTTGAAATGCTGAAACTGCCAAAGCTGGGTCCCCACCTCTGTGTAGGATGCAATCTTGAGTGCCTCTCCCAACCTGGTGGTCACTGTGGGGGTGAGGGAGAGCGGAGGGGCAGCCCCAGGTGTCCCTGAGGGGGAAGAGCAGAGGGACCTGCCACACCCTGGGTTTCCTTCACAGAAAAGCAATAACCACACCTCACTGCAGCACATATTGACTGCCTGCTGCATAGCTCAGCCCTCTGCAAACATGGCAGCAGAGGCCCGCACAGGCCAGCCGGCCTGCCAGCCGGTGCTGCTCACTGGTCTGCAGGCTCCTAGCATGGCAGCAGCATGGGAAAGAGCAGACAGGAGTGACAACGCTGAGGAAGCAGTGGTGGCGATAGTAACAGTTAGCTGGCACTTACTGAGTGTCAAGCATGGTTCTAAACGTTCCTCTTGCACAAGCACATTTACTGAATGCTCACCACAGCCCTAGCAGGTACTACTTTATTGTACCATTTTACAGACTGGAGAGCCAAAGCATGGACAGGGTAAGTGACTGGCCCGAGGCTATGCAACCAGCAAGTGGCTCCAAGCCAATGCTCTTTACCACCCTGGGCCACAACATGGAAACTTCCAGAAAACAGGTAGGAAAAGCCTCTGAAAGAACAGGCAGCCTTTCCCACAGTCCCAGGCTCCCAATGGCTCTGCCAACAAGTCCTGGAAAATCCACCTTCACAGTTGCGCCGGGCTTTCCCTGCCACATGCCACAAGTCACAAGGTTCCTTCACGCAAGTATCTTAACCAAGCCCTGCAGTGACCCCATCAGAAAGGCACGACAAGCTTTGTGAGGATCCCCGAGAGATCCAGGAGAAAACCAAGTCCAGAGACTTGCCCCAAGCTGACAAAAACAAGGCTCAGGACACACACACACCAAGCACTGTCCAGTGGGCCACCCTGCCCCTCCACGAACTGGAATTTAAAGCACGCGACTACCTGCAGCTCGGCTTTGCTCTTCCTGGAGCTCCTTCGGACAGGGTAGAAATCCGTAAGTTTGCGATTCTGTTGCGTTTTTCCTTGAGCTCTGGGTAAGAGGGGAAGAGGAGAAAATAAATATCAGGACCGAAAACCTAGAGGCACACAGCTCCTTAGAAGAAGGCACACACCAAGGAGGCACACAGCTCCTTGGAGATGATGTCACTTAAACTCCTTTGTCCACTGGAGCCTGCGGGTCACTCAGTTCAACTGCCCTTGAGGGCCTCAGAGGAGTTTCAAAGACAGGCTGCTGGCTGGGCGCAGCGGCTCATGCCTGTAAGCCCAACACTCTGGGAGGCTGAGGCAGGAGGATCACTTGAGCCCAGGAGTTCGAGACCAACCCAGGCAACACAGCAAAACCCCGTCTCTGAAAAAAGGAAAGAAATTAGCCAGGCATAGTGGTGCACACCTATGGCCCCAACTACTCGGGAGACTGAAGTAGGAGGATCACTTGGTCCCAAGACGTTGAGGCTGCAGTGAGCTACTGCACTCCAGCCTGGGTGACAGAATAAGACCCTGTCTCAAAAAACACAAGTCGGGTGCGGTGGCTCACACCTGTAATCCCAGCACTTTGGGAGGCTGAGGCGGGCAGATCACGAGGTCAGGAGTTTGAGACTAGCCTGACCAACATGGTGAAACCCTGTCTCTAACAAAATTACAAAAATAAGCAGGGCGTGGTGGTGTGCACCTGTAATCCCCGCTACTCAGGAGGCTGAGGCAGGAGAATCGCTTGAACACAGGAGGTGGAGTTTGCAGTGAGCCGAGACTGCACTACTGCACTCCAACCTGGGCGACAGAGACTCTGTCTCAAAAAACACAAAACAACAAAAAAAACACCAACCACCAAAAATCAAACAAAAAAGTAAATCTGAAAAAGAAGGGCTGCTTATGCTGGGGTGGGTGAGGCGGCGAGGAAGGAGAGGCTCTTGAACTCTGGACCCATGCCAGATCCAGAAACTGACAGACAGTGGCGTCCCAGCTGATGACTCGGAGCATCTGAGTCTTTGACGTAAGAGAGGCTGAGAGGTGGCCACTGAACCCCCACGGGCACCTGAGCAGGCTTCCCTGGGGTCAGAGGAAGCAAACTGCTCCACGTTAGGAAGAGGACTGAAGGGGGCACTTACTTTTTTCGGGGGGCCTGTTTGCCCTTGATGGGCTTTTTCAGGGCTTGCTTGGTGATGGCTGCATTGGTGGAATCACAAGATGAGGGTGGAGTTTTTGGAGGTTCTGCTGCTTCAGATTTTTGGTTTGGAAAAGGTGCCAGGGGACCTCTCCTGGCGTCTTTGATCTTCTGTTCCTCGGACTTCATGGCGCTCCGTACTGCATTCCCAGCATTTCTTTTCTCTGTAGGCGGAGGTGGGGGAAAGACAGGGGTTTATTCTGTACTCTGTCTCTCAATTTCTAGACCACCAGCTGCATTCTGAGACAGGCTTCGAGAAGAGAGGATCCGGGGTTTGTCAGGCAGGAGTGCCCTTGGCCTGCTAAGCCCCGTGTCCGCTATGGGCTATGACGGGAGGAGTGCCTAGCTCCAGCTCGATTTTTTGACCAAGACACTGGACAGAGGTTTTAGACTTCTGCGTCTTGATGTGGGAGATAGAGAGCCTGCGAGGCAGAGGCACCAGAGACAGAGATGCTGGCAAGGGCACCTGATCAGTAACTTTCAGGAATCAGGCTGCAGACTCAGATCAAAAGCTCCATTCCTGAAGGCTGGGACAGCATTAAGGGACAGGAGTAAGGTGACAAAGCAGAAACTCTTCCCCAGGAGCTGCCTGGCACCCTTCATTTCAGACTCTAAAGAAAAAGAAGGCCCCCTTCTAGTAGGGTTGAAGCCCCAGGTTCACAGCAGTGCTCAGCATGGTGCCCCAGCAGACCGGCCTGGGTATCAGGAGACACACGGTAATGATCTGTCACTTAAAACACTTGTGGAGTGCCAGTTTTGGAAAACTGTTTACCTTTTTAAAAAATGTTTTACTTTTAAAAAACTAAGTAAATAGGCTCGACACGGCAGCTCGTGCCTGTAATCCCAGCACTTTGGGAGGCCAAGGTGGGTGGATCACCTGAGGTCGGGAGTTCGAGACCGGCCTGGCCAACATGGTAAAACCCCATCTCCACTAAAAATACAAAAATTAGCCAGGCGTACTGGCAGGGACTTGTAATCTCAGCTACTCAGGAGGCTGAGGCAGGAGAACTGCTTGAACCTGGGAGGTGGACGTTACAGTGGGCCAAGCATATTGCACTCCAGCCTGGGCGACAGAGTGACAGTCTGTCTCAAAAAAAAAAAAAGAAAAGAAAAAAAATTAAGTAAATAGCGCGCTGCTCACAGATGTAAAATGGTGCAGCCGCTTTAGAAACAGTTTGGCATCTTCCCAAAAAGTTAAACATAGAGTTACCATATGACCCAGCAATTTCACTCCTAGGCATCTATTCCAGAGAATTAAAAACATATGTCCCCAAAAAAATCTATGCAGGAATATAACAGCTTATTTGGAACAGCCAAAAAGTGAAAACAACCCAAATGTCCATCAACAGATGAATAAACAAAATGCGGCCTATCCATACAAAGGAATATTATCCAGCCATAAAAAGGAGTGAAGGGCTGGGCAGGGTGGCTCCCCGGAGGTCAGGAGTTCGAGACCAGCCTGGCCAACATGGTAAGACCCCATCTCTACTAAAAATATAAAAATATGAGCCAGGCGTGGTGGTGCACACCTATAATCCCAGCTACTTGGGAGGCTGAGGCAGGAGAACCACTTGAATCTGGGAGGCGGAGGTTGCAGTGAGCTAAGATTGCACCACTACCCTCCAGCCTGGGTGACAGAGACTCCTTCTCAAAAATAAAAAAAAGGATTGAAGCACTGATACTTATTACACCATGGATGGACCTTGAAAATATGATGCTCAGGCCAGGCGCGGTGGCTCAAGCCTGTAATCCCAGCACTTTGGGAGGCCGAGATGGGCGGATCACGAGGTCAGGAGATTGAGACCATCCTGGCTAACACAGTGAAACCCCGTCTCTACTAAAAAATACAAAAAACGAGCCGGGCGAGGTGGCGGGCGCCTGTAGTCCCAGCTACTCCGGAGGCTGAGGCAGGAGAATGGCGTAAACCCGGGAGGCGGGGCTTGCAGTGAGCTGAGATCCGGCCACTGCACTCCAGCCTGGGCAACAGAGCGAGACTCCATCTCAAAAAAAAAAAAAAAAGAAAATATGATGCTCAGTGAAAGAAGCCAGACACATAAGGCCACGTATTTTGTGATTCCATCCATATGAAATGTCCAGAACAGGCAAATCCATAGAGACAGAAAGTACTTCAATGGTTGCCTTGGACTAGAGGGATAGGGGACTTGAAGGTGACACCTAATGGGTACCTTTCTGGGGTGATGGAAACGTTCTGGAAGTAGACCGTGGTAATGGTTGCACAACTCTGTGAATATACTAAAAACCACCCACTCATATGCTTTAAAATGAACATTATGAGATATTAACTATATCTAGATTAACAAAACAGAAAAATAAATAAATACATTAGGCCGGGTGCAGTGACTCCCGCCTGTAATCCCAGCGCTTTGGGAGGTCAACACGGGTAGGCCACCTGAGGTCAGGAGTTCAAGACCAGCCTGGCCGACATGGTGAAACCCCATCTCTACTAAAAATACAAAAAATTAGCTGAGCGTGGTGGTGGATGCCTGTAACCTCAGCAACTTGGGAGGCTGAGGCAGGATAACTGCTGGAACCCGGGACATGGAGGTTTGCAGTGAGCCAAGATCGCACCACTGCACTCCAGACTGTGCAACAGAGCGAGACTCTGTCTCAAACAAACAAAAAAAACCATTAAAACCATCCAGATCTTTCTTCCTCCTCTACACGCCTTCCTGGGTGAAATCAGAGAGAATTAAAGCCAGGACATCAGGCCCAGGAGTGTGTGGTGCCCGTGAACATCATCTGTCACTCAGTCTGTATCACAGCAGAATCATGGACAAGAAGAGCCTGGACTTTGGGGTCTCCAGAGTCCAGCTTACCTAAATTCTTTTTATTTTTAAATTAGAGATGGGGTTTCTCTCTGTTGCCCAGGCTGGAGTGCAGTGGCATGATCATAGCTCACTGCAGCTTTAAACTCCTGGGCTCTAGGAATTCTTGTGCCTTAGCCTCCCAAGCAGCTGGGACTACAGATGCATGCCACCATGCCAAGCTAATTTTTTTAATTTTCATTTTTGTAGAGACGAGGCCTCACTATGTTGCCCAGGCTGGTCTCAAACTCCTGGGCTCAAGTGACCCTCCTGCCTTGGCCTAGCAAAGTGCTGGAATTACAAGCCTGAGCCACCATGCCCAGACTCTGACCCAAGATTCTAATCATGGCCATTTAAAACCATGAGCCAAATACACTAGCTTGTATACCAGGCCACCATTTGGTACAATGTATGGACTGCCATATATATATACGTACATATATATATATATATACACACACGTTTTTTTTTCTTGAGACGGAGTCTTGCTCTGTCGCCCAGGCTGGAGTGCAGTGGCACGATCTCGGCTCACTGCAAGCTCTGCCTCCCGGGTTCACGCCATTCTCCTGCCTCAGCCTCCCGAGTAGCTGGGACTACAGGCGCCTGCCACCACGCCCGGCTAATTTTTTGTCTTTTTAGTAGAGACGGGGTTTCACCGTGTTAGCCAGGATGGTCTCGATCTCCTGACCTCGTGATCCGCCTGCCTCGGCCTCCCAAAGTGCTGGGATTACAGGCGTGAGCCACCACGCCCAGCCAAGACTACCCTATTTTAAAGGACTAGAGTCTGGGCAACTACCATTTATAGATAGCGCCTCTCCCCAATCCTATGGGCAGGAATTCTAAGTGCCGCAGGTCCAGGGATGAGCTGGCAGTCCGGGGGTGAAGAGCTGGCACATGGAGCCCATCACAAAGCCCTCTGGCATCCATGCTGCAACCACCCTTCAAAACAGTCCTGTGTGTGTGAGGTCAGACTCCTCTCTCCCCATTTACAGAAGAGAGAATGGAGGCTCAGAAGAGAGCAGCAACCTATCTAAGCCTCCTTCTTTCGGGTGGCAAACTTAAGATTGGAACCCAAGTCATTTGAAGAACAAATAAAACAATATTGCCCTGTGTACCAGGGGAAATCAAGCCCAGGGTGAGCTCCTGTCCCCAGTTCAGGGCTTGCCCAGCCCTGGTTCTCAGATCCGGCCCCAGAGGTCACGCCAAATCATCATGTATGACACTTTCTGCCAGCGAACACAAGGCTTCCTTGTATGGAGCTGCTGGCAGCCAGAGGCTTTGCTTCTTTCAGACAAGTTTTAATTAGAAGAGAGCATGGTGAATTGGGGAAAGTTGACACTCCCCACTGCAGCTTTGAAAGGGAATATTTGGATTAGAGCAAGATGTCGAAGAGGTTTCAGTTTGTTTTGCAAGACCAGTCTTCATCAACCCTGTATTTTCTTGTTCAACATTTTTTTTTTTTGAGACGGAGTCTCGCTCTGTCGCCCGGGCTGGAGTGCAGTGGCCAGTTCTCAGCTCACTGCAAGCTCCGCCTCCCGGGTTTATGCCATTCTCCTGCCTCAGCCTCCGGAGTAGCTGGGACTACAGGCGCCCGCCACCTCGCCCGGCTAGTTTTTTGCATTTTTTTTTTAGTAGAGACGGGGTTTCACCGTGTTAGCCAGGATGGTCTCGATCTCCTGACCTCGTGATCCGCCCATCTCGGCCTCCCAAAGTGCTGGGATTACAGGATTGAGCCACCGCGCCCGGCTTGTTCAACATTTTAACTCCAAATCTCATTGCATAGGATACTGCTTCAGAGACTAACATGGAATGCCTGAGTGGCAAGAAACTTTAGAAATGGGGTCAAGACAGCTAGGCGCGGTGGCTCATGCCTGTAATCTCAGCATTTTGGGAGGCCAAGGCCGGTGCATCAACTGAGGTCAGGAGTTCAAGACCAGTCTGGCCAACATGGTGAAATCCCGTCTCTACCAAAAATACAAAAATTAGGTGGGCGTGGTGGTGGCCGCTTGTAATCCCAGCTACTCAGGAGGCTGAGGCAGGAGAATCGCTTGAGCCCAGGAGGTGGAGGTTGCAGTGAGCTGAGATGGTGCCACTGCACTCGTCTGGCGGACAAGAGCAGAAATCCGTCTCAAAAAAGGAAAAAGAAATGGGGTCAAGGCCAGCTCATAAAAGGGAAGGAAGTCAGTTCCCTGCATGAACACATTAGTTAGGTCTGCAATTGCCTGGTCTGTACAACCTGAATTCATGACTTCTGCACTTTCAGCGCTTGTGAGCCTCTCTAATTGTGGGTCAGGTATGTTATTTTTGCAACTAAGCAAGACAGTCAAGCTTGAAGGACATGCTAACTCTTGTGAAAGCAGGGAGAACCTGTCAGACCAACAGGGCACACACCCTGGGACAAGCCACTCTTTTAGCAGCAAGACAGAACATGGCTCAAACCTCTCGAACCTGAGACTGAAATGGCTGGATAAATATTTATGTGCATTCTTGCAGAAGAGTGAGGCTTCTGCAACCCGACCAGCTGGGATCAGAACGAGGCCATTTCAAAAGCTTACCTTCTCGTTTCCTGTAGATTCCAGCTAATGGTTTCCCCTGGCATTTGACTTCGTGATGTGTAACTGAGTTCTCTTCCTGAAGGGGGAAACGCATTCCAGAGCATTTGTTCGGGCTCATGTAGGAATAGATCTTTGACTGCCCGGTAAACACATTCTCCTAAAAAGACAAAAGCATATTCTGAAAGAGGCTTGAAAAAGAAGATCCTAGAGCATTCACGAGGAGGAGGAATACAAAAGATGAAAATCAGACAACACCGTTTTTCAAAAACTGGGCTACCAGGGGATGCCAGCCCCAGTTGTCTCAGGAGAGCACTGGCAGGTTTAGAATCCCAGGTCCAGAGAAACGTTTCCTGAACGCGCTGGTCTCTAATTCACTAAGGGCACAGCTGGCCAGCAGGAGAGCCGGCTGCAACCAAGGTCTATATAGGAAGAAGACGGCCTACCCGCAACAGGGAGGTCAAAAGGACCTGGGCATGTGAAGAGCTAGGCTATCTTTAGGAGTTCACTCCCCTGGCAGGAGCCGCAGGGACTCAGCACAGAAACAGGCCCCGGGAAACCTGATTAACCACTTGGTGCTGAGGGCGGCTGGAGGGCCTGTCAGTACAGCCAGAGCCCCATGCGTGCCCAAGCCTGACCCCTCTCAAATCACTGCAGCCCCGCAGCCTCCCAGGGCTGCGACTGAAGGACTTCTCTCAGGGTGACTGGGGAAGCTGGGAAGAGCAGGAGCCACAACCAGCGCATTCGGGGCGGCCACTCTGTCGCAAGCCGCACCTGGGCGTAAGAGAGAGGACGGGTCGGTGGGGCGGTTCAGGTCACTGCGGGCGTCTCTGGGCGTGGGGCCGGCCCCTCCTCTGAGTAAGGAGACGGAGGAGGGCGTCCCCAGAAGCAAAGCGGGGCCCTGGACGCCTCAGGGACCATTCAACACCGAGGCGGCGAGACCCATGACCTCTCCAAGGGGCCCAGGCAGGCCCCGCACAGCCTGGAACGGCGGCCACCTCCGGGGAAGTAGGGTCTCGGGCTGCGGAGACGCCATGAAGGCGCAGTCAAACTTTTCCGAGGTCAAACACCGCCAGGCTCATGGCGGAGCCGTGTGGGCGCCACTCCCAGCCAGGCGGCAGCAAAGGGAGCGGCCCGGCCGGGCGCCCCGGGGCGGCGCGGGCAGGGACCCGGGATCGCCCATGTGCTCGCGGCCCCGGCCCGGCGGGCGCGCCGCAGGGGTGCGGGGAGGGTGCCTGCTTACCCCGTCGGTGCGGGGCCTCCCCGGGCCCCTCCGCTCCACCATCTCCGGGCCCGGGGCCGTCGCTGCCACCGCCGCCGCCGCCGCCGCCGCCTCCACCGCGCGGGGCTTGGACATCTTCCTGCCTGGAGAGGGGGACCCGGGGGAAGCGGGGGAGGGGGCGCTCAGGGCGCGGCGGGGCGGGGAGCGGGGCCGCCCGGGCCGGGCGCCGCGACGGCGCCTCCAGCCGCAGCCATATTTCGAGGCCCCGGCGCTGGTGAGCCGCCGGGAGGGCCGGGCCGGAGCCCGCGTCGCCCTCCCGCCGCCCGGCCCGGCCGGGCCCCGCGCGC
>NW_022306722.1:500-3273 GCF_002776525.5 Piliocolobus tephrosceles | reverse complement strand
GCCGGGCACGGTGGCGGGCGTCTGTAGTCCCAGCTACTCGGGAGGCTAAGGCAGGAGAACGGCAGGAACCCGGGAGGCAGAGCTTGCAGTGAGCCGAGATTGCGCCACTGCACTCCAGCCTGGGCAACAGAGCGAGACTCTGTCTCAAAAAAAAAAAAAATTAGCCGGGCATGGTGGTGCATGCCTATAATCCCAGCTACTCGGGAGGCTGAAGCAGAATCGCTTGAACCCAGGAGGTGGAGGTCGAGGTGAGCCAGGATCGCGCCATTGCACTCCAGCCTGGGTAACAAGAGCAAAACTCTGTCTCAAAAAAAAAAAAAAGAATTTCCAAAACCACGCCGGGCATGGTAGCTCACATCTGTAATCCCAGCACTTTGGCAGGGTGAGCGAGGCAGATCATTTGAGGTCAGAAGTTCGAGACCAGCCTGGCCAACATGATGAAACCCCATCTCTACTAAAAAGTTGAAAATTAGCCAGGCATAGTGGCACGTGCTTGTAATCCCAGCTGCTTGGGAGGCTGAGGCATGAGAATCGCTTGAACCTGGGAGGTGGAGGTTGCAGTGAGTTGAGATCACACCACTGGACTCCAGCATGGGTGACAGAGTGAGACTCTATCTCAAAAAATAAATAAATAAATAAATAAACAAACAAACAAACAAAGAATGCCCCAAATCAGTGGCCTACAAAACCACTTGCTAAGCACACAGTAACATTCAAGAACAACTTATGATGGGGTTACTTCCTGACAAGTTTGTCGTAAGTTGAAAATATCATAAGTCAAAAATGCATTTAATACACCTTACCTACCAAACATCATAGCTCACCCTGGCCTACCTTAAATGTGCTCAGAGCACTTACCCACGCCTACAGTTGGGCAAAAGCATCTAACACAAAGCTACTTTACAATAAAGTTGAATATCTCATGTAAATTTTTTTCTTTTTTTTTTGAGACAGGGTCTTACTCTGTCACCCAGGCTGGAGTGCTGTGGTGTGATCACGGCTCCTTGCAGTGTCTACCTCCCAGGCTCAAACAGTCCTCCCAAGCAGCTGGGACTACAGGCATGTGCCACCACACCTGGCTAATGTTTGTATTTTTCATAGACATGGGGCCTCACTATGTTGCCCAGGCTGATCTCAAACTCTTAGCCTCAAGTAATCCTCCTGCCTCGGCCTCCAAAAGTGCTGGGATTACAGGTGTGAGTCGCTGTCCCGTGGCCGGGGCCTTGATTTAAAACAAGAGCACCCAGATTCCAAATACCGGCTAGGAAATAGCCCCCTGGCATTATCTCCTTCAGCTGGGAGTATCCATTTCCCAGACAAGGAACGTTATCCTTGGCTAGTGAGGGATCTCAAGAGCAGCTGCCCCCAGGGAGGAATGCCACAGACCAAGTGTATCACTCCCACCATCTTCCCAACCCCTCTCTGCTAATCCTGAGTAGCTGCCAAGAATCTCACCACTTCACAGATGAGGAAACTGAGGCTCAAGGAAGTAACAGTATTTTTTTGTTGTTTTGTTTTGTTTTGTCTTGTTTTGTTTTGTTTTTTGAGACAGAGTCTTGCTCTTTCGCCTAGGCTGGAGTGCAGTGGTGCGATCTCGGCTCACTGCAATCTCCACCTTCCAGGTTCAAGCGATTCCCCTGCCTCAGCCTCCTGAGTAGTTGGGACTACAGGCACGTGCCATCTTGCCCAGCTAATGTTTTGTATTTTTAATAGAGATGGGGGTTTCACATGTTGGCCAGGCTGGTCTCGAACTCCTGATCTCAAGCGATCAGCCAGCCTCAGCCTCCCAAAGTGCTGGGATTACAAGTGTGAGGCACTGTGCCTGGCCAGTAACAGTTTTCCATGGAGGGGAGATTTTTTCCCCATACCCAGGGACATGTGGCAACATCCAGAGACATTTTTGGTTGTCATGACTATGGGTAGGGAGGTGGCTTCTATCAGGGTGAGGCCAGGGATGCCGCTCAATGCCCTGCAGTGCGCAGGACAGCCCCTACTGCAAAGGATGACCCAGCCCTCGATGTCAGTAGTGCTAAGGCTGAGAAGCCTACTGTTAAGGGTCATAGATTTGGCCAGGTGTGGTGCTTCACATCTGTAATCCCAACGCTTTGGGAGGCTAAGGGAGGAGCAGTGTCTGAGGTTAGGAATTGGAGATCAGTCTGGGCAACATAGCAAGACCTACAAAAATCTCTACAAAAAATTTAAAAAGTATTGGCCAGGTGTGGTGGCTCTGCCTGTGATCCTAGCACATTAGGAGGCTGAGGCCGGAGAATTGTTTGAGCTCAGGAGTTCCAGACCAGCCTGGGAAATAGCAGTGAGACCCCATCTCTACAAAAAATATAAGAATTAGCCAGGTGTGATGGCATATGCCTGTAGTCTCAACTAGTTGGGAGCCTGAGGTGGGAAGCTCACTTGAGCCCAGGAGGCAGAGGTTCCGGTGAGCGGAGATCATGCCATTGCACTCCAGCCTGGCCAACAGAGCCAGGCTTTGTCTCAAAAAAGAAAAAAAGAGGCCTGGCGCGGTGGCTCATGCCTGTAATCCCAGCAATTTGGGAGGCCGAGGAGGGAGGATCACAAGTTCAGGGTATCAAGGCCCTCCTGGCTAACACTATAAAACCCTGTCTCGGGCGGATCACGAGGTCAGGAGATCGAGATCATCCTGGCTAACATGGTGAAACCCCGTCTCTACTAAAAATACAAAAAACTAGCCAGGCGAGGTGGCGGACGCCTGCAGTCCCAGCTACTCCAGAGGCTGAGGCAGGAGAATGGCATAAAC
>NW_022306722.1:0-400 GCF_002776525.5 Piliocolobus tephrosceles | reverse complement strand
AAAAAAAAAAAAAAAAAAAAAAAAAAAAACCCTGTCTCTACTAAAAATAAAAAAAAATTAGCCAGGTGTGGTGGCAGGCACCTGTAGTCCCAGCTACTTGGGAGGCTGAGGCAGGAGAATGGCATGAACCTGGAAGGTGGAGCTTGCTACACTCCAGCCTGGGCGACAGAGTGAGACCCTGTCACAAAGAAAAAAAGAAAAAGAAAAAAGAAAAAAAGCCTGGTTGCAGTGGCTCACACCTGTAATCCCAGCACTTTGGGAGGCCTAGGTGGGCCGATTACTTTGAACTCAAGAGTTCAAGACAAGCCTGGGCAACATGGCGAAACCCTGCCTCTACTAAAAATACAAAAATTAAAATCCAGGCGTGGTGGTGCGCACCTGTAGTCCCAGCTACTCAGGA
>NW_022306717.1:0-1217 GCF_002776525.5 Piliocolobus tephrosceles | reverse complement strand
TTTTTTTTTTCTTTTCTTTTTTTTTTTTTTTTTTGAGACAGGGTCTCACTCTGTTGCCCAGGCTGGAGTGCAGTGGTGTGATTGTGGCTCACTGCATCCTCCACCTCCTGGGTTCAAGTGATCCTCATGGCTGAGCTTCCTGAGTAGCTGGGATTACAGGTGCACACCAAAACACCAAGCAAATTTTTGTATTTTTAGTAGAGATGGGGTTTCATCATGTTTGCTGGGCTTGTCTCAAACTCCTGACTGCAAGTGATCGGCCTGTCTTGGTCTCCCAAAGTGTTGAGATTATAGGTGTGAGCCATTGCGCCCGACCTAGATAGGGATTTTAATCGATTCCCCAAATCAGTTTCAATTCTGTCATGCTCATTATCTGCTTCTTCAAAAAGTCTTTGAACCAGAGTTAAGAATATTATTATTGCATCAGTAGCCAGGCGCAGTGGCTCAGGTATGTAATCCCAGCACTTTGCAAGACCGAGGCGGGTGGATCACCTGTCAGGAGTTTGAAACCAGCCTGGCCAACATGGTGAAAACCCATCTCTACTAAAAATACAAAAATTAGCTGGGCATGGTGGCAGATGGCTGTCATCCCAGCCACTCGGAAACTGAGGCACGAGAATCGCTTGAACCCAGGAGACAGAGGTTGCAGTGAACCGAGACTGTGCCACTGCCCTCCTGCCTGGGTGACAGAGGGAAACTCCATTCCATCTTAAGTGAACTAGAGGATTGGGGGAATTGCTGAGAAAAAAGGACAAATCTCAAAGAAATAGAGACATGACAAGAGAAGAGAGTGGTGTTTGAGTCTCTGACTCCATATAGTTCTTAAGGCCAATGAGGTCTGAGAGATAGTCAGAACTATCTTGTTTATGAATTCCATGAGACAGTCCATAAATCTATCTTTAGGCTTAAGCTAGTTTTAGTTGGGTTTCTGTCACTTGCAACAAGAGTCCTGACTTCTGCAGTTGAGTGGAGTTAAAAGGTATAGCCTCAATAGGTGAGCTAGCTCTGGCTTTAAAAGTCTTCCAATTTGAATTACACTCCATTCCCTCTGGTTCCCCTAGAAAGAGCCTTCTGTATCACAGACCAGCAACTGGCAGACATGCTTTAGTTTTTTTTTTTTTATTTTTTGCAGGAATTTCACTGCCTTGATTTGGGACAAATGATCAGAGGTGGGCACCGTTATCCTCTCTTTCATGCAGGATTTATCACATGTAAGT
>NW_022306715.1:0-2566 GCF_002776525.5 Piliocolobus tephrosceles | reverse complement strand
GGGCCTATCAGGGGGGGGGGGGGGGGGGGAGGGATTGCATTGGGGAGCTATACCTGATATAAATGATGAATTGATGGGTGCTGACGAGTTGAAGGGTGCAGCACACCAACATGGCACATGTATACATATGTAACAAACCTGCACGTTATGCACATGTACCCTAGAACTTAAAGTATAATAATAAAAAAAAAAAGAAAAAAAAAAGAAAATTTCAGAAAATTAAAATGTGTCATCTGGGTGGGGATCATTTGGAAATAGAGTTTTTTCCTACATTTTTATGTCACACTGCCCAGGAAATGGCTTCATATATTTATCCTGAAATGTTATCTCTGGAACACTATCATAGCTAAGCTTTAGTTGGGAAAGGAAGAACACAACATGAGAACTGGCGTGGACAAGATGACCCAGGACCTGCACTCACATCCATGACTTTCAACAGTTCATCTCACTGCTCTCAATTCATCCCCTGTGAGGTAAAGACCCCATGGTATTTACTTGGACCCCAAGCATCACTGGACGCCATGATGTCTGAGATTCCTACTAGCTGTATAATTATGTGGAGCATCAGCTTTCTCTTTTCTATAAGAAAAATTTAAACTTTCCTGTGAAAAAGCCATGTTCCTTTGAGGTGTGATTTCACTTTATTTTTTTTTTTTTCCATGGAGAGGAGGTTTATTTTTTCACAGTAAATACTTCCTTTATATGCATTTCAATGTTTTAGAAGCCCGGAGAAACTGGGGAGAACAATCACCGTAATATTTAAAAACAAATATTTAAATGTTCAGATTTCCCCGTCTCTTCAAATTACTGTTTTAGCCTGCTTCAAAATGCATACTTTGATCGATTGTTAGAAAAATTATACTGTACTGTAGTTACTCAGAATCCCACTCCTTTGTGCACTGTGTCATGTGAGGAGCCATGGCCCCTGAAGCATAGTCAGGAGGCAAATTGCTTTCGTCTTTGTTCATCCAAAACTCTTAAATTTGAGGTATGTTTTACAGTGCAAAAATTCCTGGAAATGAATCAATTCTAGCAGATTTTGTAGAATCACAATTCTGAAAAGCACTTGAGCAGTTATTTCATTTTGTCAGGGATGAAACAAAGGCACAGGAAGATTAAGAGATGTATTTCAGGTATTCTTGTAAGAACTTGCACTTGACCTCAAGGCTTGGGACTTGCTGACCATGGCCCTTGCCTGGCTTTATGCCTTGTCAGTCCTCAACAGCTTTGAGTACATGGAATACCACTTGTTATTTTCTCTATTGACCATTTTTAGAAAATTTTAAATTATAGTAGTACACCAATTAATACCTGTAGAGGAATTGATAAAGTTAAAAAATCAGTATTTTATAATTATTATAATAATTTAGGCAAGAATGACCAGTGGATGTTAAAATTAACAAGTAGACATTGAATGAGGAATAGGATATTCATATAACATCAAACTATCTCCCCATGAATTATCTATTAATAAAAGGAAAAATAGGAACCATATAGTGAAGAAACCTGGCAGATACCTCTTTAACCAAATGATCAAAGTTAACACCATGAATAATGTGACTTTTATGATATCCTTGACAAAAATGCATAAACTTGAATCTAGTCATGAGGAAACATTCTGCAAAATTGATCTATTTAAAAATACCAGTGTCTTGAAACACAAAGAGAGGCTATAACTGTTTCATATTAAAAGAGGCTATAGAGAAATGACAATGTAAGTCTCAGGTTCTCAATTATATCCTGTATAGAAAAAGATGATGAAAAACAATACTGGAGAATCTGGTGAATTTTGAAGATGGACTGTGATTGATAATAACATTATTGATATTAAATTTTATTTTGATAACGTAGTTATATAAAAAGCATGATCTTAGAAAATAATTTTTGTAGGGTGGGTAAAGAGAGAGAGGAAGCATGCATTGTGTCAAAATATTAACAATTATTGAACCATGGTACAAAGGAGTTATTCATGCTATTCTTGCAAATTTATGTTTAAAATTTTTCTCAAAATAAACAAAAATTAACCACAACACTCAAATTGGAATAGCAATGCGATTTTTTGGTAACAAATGAAATTTCTCAAAAAGGTATAAAAACATTTTTAAATTCTCTCTAACCACTTTCCTCTATTCTCCTGAGATAATAAATATAAGCAGAAAAATTACATCCTGCCACATCTTATATGCTCATCCAAATATATACTAGATGTTTTTATGAATACATACATACTTCTGTCACAAATAATTGTTTGCACGTTACTCTATAATGTGGATCAGTACATAAAAAATGTCTCCCTTGCTTAATACATACAAAAATAATTTCTTTGCCTCACTAGTTGCTTAATATCTCAGAGTATGTGATCCACGCATTATCCAACCATTTCTTTAGCTGTTTGAAATTTGCTAACCATTTTCCACTCTCACAATGCTACAAAAAATATTGTTGTTTATATGTGTGTGCATATATATAATTTACATATATGTAATTCATATGTGTATGTATATATGTGTGTGTGTATATATATATATATATATATATAAAATCTAGACCTAGTACTTCTTTAATT
>NW_022306713.1:8356-13586 GCF_002776525.5 Piliocolobus tephrosceles | reverse complement strand
TTTTCTTTGTAATCCCTCTTGCCTCTTTTCCTTATTCCCTGCCCAGAGGAGAAGACAGGACCCACGGTTCCAACATAACAGGTGCTTAATAGATGCTAACTGAGAACTTTCCCAAATTTGGACCCTTTACTGCTATAGTTTCCTAACATTGTTCAGCCATTTGCCATCCATTTCAAATTGCCACACTCTAGCTGCAGAAATATCCTGACTCCACTCATGTGTAGCATCAGGCCACCCAGGACACTGGAGTGCAGCAGCATTGTGGGTAATAAAATGAATATGTTGACTCCTAGGATTTCATTGCTAGTGACTTGGCCTTGCTTTTTAGTGTTGAGAATGGCTTATAAGGAATGTTGATATAGTAGTCTAGAACAGGGATCACAAACTGAAGCCTGTAGGCCAAATCCAGGCTGCTCCCTGTGTTTATAACAAAGTTTTACTGGATCACAGCCATGCCCATTTGTTTATGTATCATCTATGGTTACTTTCAGCTACAATGGCAAAATTGAGTAGTTGTGACAGGTAGCTATGTTCGGCAGAGCCTAAAATATTCACTATCTAACCTGTTACAGAAAAAGTTTGCTGATCCCTGGTCTAAAATCCATATTTGATGTGAATGTGGACAGTGCAGTTCCCCAGGGTCACTGGAAGTTATAAGGACCCTGTATGAGACAGTTTCCAAAGATGGCCTTCAATGATCCTCACCCTCTCGTGTTCATGGCCTTGTGTAATCTCCTCCCCTTGAATATGGGATGAAACTAATGACTCACTTCTAACAAACATAGGGCAAAAGTGATGGGATGTCACTTCCATGGTTGGGTTACAAAACACTGTAACTTTTGTCTTGCCACGATTGCCTTCTTGGCTTGCATGCTTTCATTAAGCAAGCTGCCATGTTGAAGGGGCCCATGTGGCAAGGCATCATGGGCCACTTCTGGCCAATAGCCAACAAGAAACTGAACCCCTTAGTCCAGTAGCCCTCAAGGAACTGCATCAATGAGTGCAATAATCACATCAGTGAGTGCGAAAGTGGATTCTTCCCCAGTCAAGTCTTGAGATGACTGCAGCCCCTTGAATGCCCATGAGAGACCCTGAAGCAGAGGATCCAGTAAAGTTGTGCCAGATTCCTGACCCAAAGGAAATGTCTGAAAATAAACGTTATTTTAAGCCACTAAGTTTGGGGATTATTTATTCTGCAGCAATAGATAACTAATCCAGACCCTAAAATCATACTATGGATCTTGGCACACATTGCCATAACATTTTCCAGTACCCAGAAGGATACTGTCATGGGCATTGACTGAAACAGGCTGGCCAGCATCTTACCTCTTTCCTGGTATCTTTCCTAGTATGGAAAATCCTCTACCGTGGGCACCAGTGGCCCTTTCCCACTAGGGCAATGTGTCCTAAACATTTTCATATGATGCAATGCACAGAAAATAAGATGTGAATGCACAAGACTGCTCACTGTTGGAAGGGACCAGTTCTGGAGGCTGTAGCCATTCAAGGCCCACCCTGAGCTGAAGTTATCAATAACGTAGCATCTCTGTAACCCAGTCACTGGATAAGCTGGGGATCTCTGCTTGCTGGTGTACTCTGGCATGGGCACACAATCTAGGCTTGGTGACTCTGAAACTTGAGTGAGTGGTGTAAAGGCTGGAGGTCAGAGAGATGACAATCTAGGTGGTAAAGGTGACATCTGGCAGTGATTTCTATGATCAGTGCTGGGGTCCAGGCCAGTCTATTTATGCAGCCTCTCCTCCTTTGGCCTTCGTTTTCAGGCCTGCTTGTCCAGCCTTCTGGTCAATTCTGAGAACCATCTAATATCTTTCCAGTAAGTTCCTTTTTTGCTTAAGAGAGCCAGAATTGCTTCCTACTGTTCGATACTGAGAAACCCAGCAGATACAGATACTGAGTAATATTAGAGCAATACATGGTAAAGACTGAAAGCATAGGTTCAAGAAGGGCGTGGATATGTTCATGGTTAATGGATTTTTACCATTTACATCTCCATGTACAATTCTATTATTTTCATTAAAAAATTTACTTTTATTATGCAGTATAATAAAAGTACATTACTTTTAATAATGCATAATTGTCCATTATGGAAACATTTTACAATTTGTCCTTCATGTCTTTTTGGTAATTATTTTGGCAGTGCTGTAATTATTGTATTGCCTCTTTTCATTTAGCACATCATAATCATTTTTCTATGTCTTCAATAACATATTTTTAAGAGGCCATAAAATATTTGTTTCAGAGAGTAGGTCTGAAATTGGGCCCGAGATCCACTAAGTCAAGAGGAAGGGGTGCCTTTTTCTAATTGGTTGGCCTCTTTTTGCACTTCCACTGCCCAGAAGGGATACCTTAAAAAAAAAAAAAAAAAATGGCACGAATGTGCTATATGTGCTCCTGCAGCATAACTCCACTGAATGGGGTATGGGAGAATTTCTTCTAGTCCCTTCAGGTTGGGCATCTGATTTACTTCTATATTTAATCTGCCATTAATACTTCTTGTTGAACATTTTTTGGCCTGAAGTATTTTCATATTTAGATTGTGTTGTTTGGCTTTTTTTTGGTTTTTGATAGGTAAGTCAAAAGGTATGAATTCCTTTATGTCTCCTTATAAATATAACCAAGTATATAGCTTTCTAAAAGGACATTATCAATGTTCTTTATCTCCTTCTGAATGAGAAAGTACCCATTTCACAGCATCCTCCCCCACAACTGAAATCATTAATTTCTTGATGGAGAACAACCAGTCCCCCTTATAAAATGCTTCCAACAAAATGTTAGACAATTCTATTCCTTGAGTTGTTCCTAAGATACGGAAAGTTCTAGATAGTTCCTAAGTGTACTGACAGAAAAAAAGTACATCTTCGTAAGTGTTTCAGGAAAGTTTAATGAGGCCTGGAGCCCATTTAGTCTACCAAGGCTATCATACATTTAAATAGAGCTTGGCTTACATTGAACTCATTGTGACTGTAATATAAATGAAAGTGTTAGAACACTGTAAATACAGTGACATCATGTGATTTAAAGTGCAGTGGTTTAAAAAAAGTTATCAAACAGGTTAAAATTAATGGCTAGTTCTATTAAAGTACAACAGAGACCAGGCGTGGTGGCTCACACCTGTAATCCCAGCACTTTGGGAGGCCGAGGTGGGTAGATCACTTGAGGTCAGGAGTTCGAGACCAGCCTGGCCAACATGGTGAAACCCCGTCTCCACCAAAAGTACAAAAATTAGCCAGGTGTGAGCACAGGCTTGTAGGCCCAGCTACTTGGGAGGCTGAGGCAGGAGAATCGCTTGAACCCGGGAGGCAGAGGTTGTAGTGAGCTGAGACCACGCCACTGCACTCCAGACTGGGCGACAGAGCGAGACTCCATCTCAAAAACAATAATAATAATAATAAAGTACAACAGAACATCTAGTTGTCTGGGTAACTGAGGGAGAAATTAGGCCGAATGACTGTTATTTGTTCTGGCCAAATAATGTTGACCTTAAATTAAATCACCTTTGGCTTACCTTCTTCAAAACGAAATAATATTCTCTTCGGCAAAACATTTCTTATTTGACCAAACGATTACCATCATATCTTTGGAAGCAAACAAAGTATCAGAATTTACATCACATAATTTACACATACAAAGCCCGATTTCGCCAGCTAGGGAGGGATACGCTAAACAAAGGGAAGTGGTGAAAACAAAGTAGTAATGTTATGATGGGTCAGAGAGCAACACTTGGCAAGTTGTGCCAAATTAGCCGACGAAGCACTCTATTGGGAATTGCAAAGTAGGAAGTCCTATTTTTGACTCTGCTGACCTCAGTAAATATTTGTTTTAAAAATGGGCATAATTTTCTGTTACCTAAGAACACTGTTATGAAAATTAACGAGTCTATAAAATGTTCTGACGTCTCTAGAAGCCCTTCCTAAACACACACTATAATTGTGTATTCATACAGTGCCTGCTCCTGGTTTTTGAAGATATGCCGGTCTTTATTAATGACACCTCCTACCACTAAGTTCACTGTGAGTCCTCGTAAAATTAATTAATGAAATAGTCACTATTTTAACTGGGAGACTGCCTTCAGAAGTGGTTTCCCCTGCCCATATGGTCAATGTTACGAAATTAAACACTGTGAAGTACCAAAGGCAATGCGTTCCTCTTTGGAGGGAGGCGGCAAACGGGAACCGGACTGAGAAGAGAGCTAGCAGCACTGCGAGGGGAGCCTGAGCCGCTCCGCACGACCCGGGCCGACGGGTCCTAGAGAGACTCGGGGCCCGGGCTCGCGGCGGCCCCAGCGGGGCTCGATTACTCTCGCCTGGGAGAGAAGCGGCTCCTCGGCTCGGAGGAGCCCTACGGTGGGGAGGTGGGGCGACGACAACAAAAAGAAGTCAAGTGGGAGGGGATTCGCTGGCGAGGGGGGAGACGGCGGCCGCCTAGCGGGAGAAGGCGGACGCCTCCGAAGGAACCTGCGGCGCCGGGAGTCCAACGATCCTGCCCACGAGCGACTGGCGGGTCCGGGAGGGCGCCTCGCGGCGTGCAGCCGGGAGCCCCGCGGCCCGCCCCTCGCGCCGCTCGCGCCTCTCTCGCGCCTCCGTCCCGCCCCCTCGCCTAGCACCGCCCGCGCGCAGCGTCTCGCGCCGGCCGGGCCCGCCCGCCGGGAAACAGCCGCGAGAGCAGCGGCCGCGGCGGCCGCCAGCGCGCCTTCCCCTCCCGCGCTCCCGCGTCGCCCCCGCCCTCGGCACCTCGTCCCCGGGCCGCGCGCCCGCGCTCCGGCCAGCGTTCTCTCCCGGCCTCCCGGGCTCGCCGCCCACTCCCGCGTCTCCGAGCCCCTCAACCGCCGCTGTCTCCCTGGGCGCGCGGCCCGCCGCCTGCTTCCGGGGCGGGCGGACTGGGCGCCTGGTGCCGGCGGCCGCAGCGACAGCGCCCCCGGGAAGCAGAGGAGGAAGGAGAGAAGAGGTGGAGGTGGCCGCAGGCTGAGTCGCGGCCGGGATGTCCGGGCAGCCGCCGCCGCCGCCGCCGCCGCAGCAGCAGCAGCAGCAACAACAGCAGCAGCAGTTGTCGCCGCCACCGCCGGCGGCCTTGGCCCCAGTGTCCGGAGTCGTCCTGCCGGCGCCCCCGGCCGTCAGCGCCGGCTCCTCTCCAGCCGGCTCGCCCGGCGGCAGCGCGGGCGGCGACGGCTTAGGGGCCGCGGCGGCCGCCCTGCTCCTCCACCCCCCGCCGC
>NW_022306713.1:1153-5356 GCF_002776525.5 Piliocolobus tephrosceles | reverse complement strand
CTGCAACTTGAAAATATTGGAAAATGAGTCATCTAAATTTGCAGAACTAATCAGATCTTGGACTGATAACACTTTGTAAGTTGCAACTGCTGGATACCATGTATGTATGTGATCAGGGGCATCTGTAATGATGAATGGTTCATGTTCACACAGTTTCAACTGCCCAGTTTCTGAAATGAACAACTATTTATTAGCTGTAAGGTAAGGGCAATGACATATATGATCTCCTGTGGTTAGAGGAGATGTTAAAATTTGTTTATTATACTACAAAGATTATGACATGCAATAAAAGTTCTAAACTATGTAATAAAATCCAAGATAACATTTTGTTTATTATGTGTTAGTAATGATATTTAAAGAGAATGTTAACATTTTGTTATATGAATATCTTAATATACTATGTGATAATTTTAATTATAATAAAATGACATTAACTTTATCATAAGCATCTCCTTTTCTATTTACACATGAAACTTACAAATTCAGATAATAAAAAATGACGTTTTGAATCTGTACTCAGGAATAGACAGACATATATTTTATATAAAGAGAATCTATTTTTAAAAATAACATACATAGATGAATGCTTTCAATCAACTCACATAAAACAAGCCCAAGTGGTCTAAAATTAGTAAGAATTATTTTAGAGTAGGGGTCAGCAAATTATGTCTCATTGACCAAATCCAGCTGCTTTTTTCATAAAGTTTTGCTGGAACACAGCCAAACCCAATTAACTTACGTCCTATCTATAGCTGTTTTCAGGCTAAAACAGCAGAGTTGAGTAGGTGAGGTGAAGACCATATTGCCTGCAAAGCCGGCAGTGTTTACCATCTGGCCTTTTACAGAAAAAGTTTGCTGACCTCTGGATTAGAGTCATGAATCTCAAACTTGACTATGCATCGTAATTCTTGGAGGTTTGTTCATGCAGATAGCTGGACCCCACCAGTAGAGCTTCTGTTCAACAGATCTTGGGTGGGGCCTAAGAATTTTGCAGTTCTAGGCCAGGTGCGGTGGCTCATGCCTGTAATCCCAGCACTTTGGGAGGCCGAGGCGGGTGGATCACAAGGTCAGGAGATCCAGACCATCCTGGCTAATGTGGTGAAACTCCATCTCTACTAAAAATACAAACAATTAACTGGGCGTGGTGGCGGGTGTCTGTAGTCCCAGCTACTCGGGAGGCTGAGGTGGAGAATGGTGTGAACCCGGGAGACAGCTTGCAGTGAGCTGAGATCCGGCCACTGCACTCCAGTCTGGACAACAGAGCAAGACTCCATCTCAAAAAAAGAAAAAAAAGAATTTGCAGTTCTATCCAGTTTCCAAGAGATGTTGATGTCGCTGGTTCAAACACTACACTTTGAGAATCCCTAGTTTAGACTATCAGAGACAGATATGGTACAGGTAGAAACATTATTCACCTTAGGTATATGGATTTTCTCTGCCTAATGATACCATAAAATGGCTTATATGTTGCTGAATTAGCAATTTCCATTGCACCTTTACTAAGCATTATCTATCACAAATTCATCTTTTTTCTTTTCTTTTTCTTTTCTTTTTTTTTTTTTTTGAGACAGAGTCTCGCTCTGTCACCCAGGCTGGAGTGCAGTGGTGTGATCTTGGCTCACAGCAACTTCCACCTCCTGTGTTAAAGCAATTCTCCTGTCTCAGCCTCCCAAGTAGCTGGGATTGCAAGTGTCCACCACCACGCCCAACTAATTTTTGTATTTTTAGTAGAGACAGGGTTTCCCCATGTTGACCAGGCTGGTCTAGAACTCCTGGCCTCAAGCGATCTGCCTGCCTCAGCCTCCCAAAGTGCTGGGATTACAGGTGTGAGCCACCACACTTGGCCACAAATTATGCTTATAGATAGCTCTGAAGTTTAGGTAATCATTACCCAACTCCTTTTCTTTGCCAGTGAGGAGAGTATTCATAATAAAGGCTAAATGCCTAGTTCTGGAATAGACTGGAGTCAAAAGTAGGCGATGATTGAAAGCCCAGATTTCTTCCGTAACTACTGGGGTCTCCAGGTCAACTGTTGTTTTCATAGAAATTCCAGAATCACTTGATGGAAAAATAACTGAGGTTAACTCGCTTCTAACCAGTTGCCTTGGCACTAAGCACCTGGCACTTGTAGAAGAAGTATCTCCCAGACACTCCAGGGTCCTGTCTTCCATTCCTTGACTTAGGAAGAAACAGAGGCTTTTTATGCACACTGCAAAGTCGGAGGTCTCAGCAAAATCTAGATGCTATTTGCTTACAATTTTAAGAGTATTCAGTAAGGGTCACATGACCTTGAAAAATAAACTATCTCTCTAGCACTAAAGTAGGGATTCTGTTTTCTGTTACTATATTCCATCATTTGGAAAAGGATTTTCAATTCCAGTGTTATAAAGATTATTCTACTAGTAGGAAGGAGTTACATTTTCAAATAACTGATCTTGAATCAATTACAGTCATATGCTGCATAGCAAAATTTTGGTTAATGGCAGACTGCATATATGGAGGTGGTCACATAAGATTATAATGGAGCTGAAAAATGACTGTTGCCTAATGATGTCATAGCCTCATAGCCTTTGTAATGTGACAGCACAAGGCATTACTAATATATTTACGGTGATGGGGGCATAAAAAAAATCGACTGCAGCTGGGCACAGAGGCTCACGCCTATAATCCCAGCAGTTTGGGAGTCCAAGGTGGGTGGATCACTTGAGTGCAGGAGTTCGAGACCAGCCTGACCAACATGGGGAAACCCTGACTTTACTAAAAACACAAAAATTTGCGGGCGTGGTGGTGTGTGCCCATAATCCCAGCTACTCGGGAGGCTGAGGCAGGAGAATCGCTTGAACCCGGGAGGTGGAGGTTGCAGCGAGCCAAGATCACGCCAGTGCACTCCAGCCTGGTGACAGAGTAAGACTCCATCTCAAAAAATAAAATAAAATAAAATAAAATAAAATAAAACTGATTGTGCTGCCAGTCTTCTAAAACAATGCATACAATTACGTGTAGCACATAATACTTGATAATAAACAACTACATTACTAGTTTACATATTTATTATACTATATACTTTTACTATTATTTTACAGTGTTTTGCATATATATATAAATTGTAAAACAACAGCAGGCAGGTCCTTCAGAAGGTGTTGTAGAAAAAGGCAATGTTATCATTGGAGATGACAGCTCCATGTCCCTGAAGACCTTCCAGTGGGACCATACGTGGAGGTGGAAAGCACTGATATTGATGACCCTGACTCTTGTGTAGGCCTAGGCTACTGGGTGTATTTGTGTCTTCATTTTTCACAAAAAAACTAAAAAGTAAAAGAAAAAAAACAAATTTAAAAGTAGAAAAAGCTTGTATGATAGAATAAGGATATAAAGAAAAATATATTTTTGTATAACCATCAATGTATGTTTTAAGCTAAGTGCTATTACAAGAGTCAAAAAGTTTTCAAAAATCTAAAAGCTTATAAAGTAAAAAAGTTACAGTAAGCTGAGGTTAATTTATTAAAGACATCTAAAAATAAATTTAGTGGGGCCTAAGTGTGCAGTGTTTATAAAGTCTGCAGTAGTGTACAGTAACGGCCTTCACATTCACTCACCACTCACTCACTGACTCACCAGAGCAACTCCCACGTCTGCAAGCTCCATTCGTGGTTTCCTGGTCAGTGCCCTACACAGGTGTACTATTTTTTATCTTTTATATTGTATTTTTATTGTACCAATTCCCTGTTTAAATTTATTTAGATACATAAATACTTATGTTGAGTTAGTATTCAGTACTTCCTATAGTATTCAGTACAATATCATGCTGTAGAAGTTTACAGCTTTGTTAGAACAGGCTATATACCATGTAGCCTAGATGTGTGGTAGGTTACACCATCTAGGTTTATTTACCTATAACCTATGATATTTGAATAACAATGCAATCACCTCAGGAAATATTTCTCAGAACTTATCCCATCATAAAGTGACACATGACTGTTTATTGTGTAATGGCTTTGGAACTGTAACAAGTTATAAGATCTTTTCCTGAAAGTCACATCCAGCAAAAATACATGCTGGATTTTAATTCCAGTGCCATCCAAATTAGTTACTGTAGCATCCTTCAAAACTCTTGACATATATGTCCCTTAAAAGACAAGCACATTTGGTTGCTGTCTTAAAAAGAAAGAAAGAAAGAAAGAAAGAAAGAAAGAAAGAAAGAAA
>NW_022306713.1:0-1143 GCF_002776525.5 Piliocolobus tephrosceles | reverse complement strand
AAGAAAGAAAGAAAGAAAGAAAGAAAGAAAGAAAGAACTAAAAGAAAAAATAGTAGTTCTAGGGTCATGTTCAGTTAGCTAAAAGTAAAAACTGAAAATACAATGAAATATTTAAAATGTCATATGACCCGCGCATGTTGAAGCCATCACTTAACAAAGAATTCAGATTTTATCACATCAACACAAAATGGTACAACTCAAGTTACAGGAGAAAGAATCACAATTCAATTATAATCACTTTGCTTTAGCAACTACATCATGTCTCTATAACACAAGCTCTTATTCCAAGGGTTGGCATTTTCCCCGATGGAAATGCAGTGCAGCTGAGAAAGAACCTTCTGAATTACAATGACATCCCAATGTATGCATCCAAGGGGAAATGAGCACACTGACTTTCAGATGCAGTATGCCAGTTTCCAGAAATCACAATTATCGTTCACGCTGTCAGCCAAAATATATCTGACAAACATACGATCCACACGATCATACGTTATCCCTTAACAGCCATAAGTAGATTTATGTTTTACTTCAATAAGAATCTGGAACCAAACCAGTTCAGAAAAAGTATTTCATTTGATATGGTGCTATATTAAGTAAATTTCATTTATTTTCAACACTATTGAAATACGACAATGCCATATTGATTATACTTCTCATATCTAATTGGTATCACTTCTCCTCTCCAGCCACCAGCTGACCTCTTGCCCTTTCTTAATCTCCCGTTTGTTCATCAATTCCTGGCCCTCGGTCATGCTCCTCTTTTCGTCTTCCCACTTCTTCTAACATTTTCCTTTACAAAATAAATAACCTATGATGACTTTATTGCTTTGACCATTGGTATCTCCAAACATTGACTGCTCCACACATTTTCTACCTTTGTTTTTGTCATCACTTGGGATGCCTTCATCTCACACATCTTAACATCAAATGCTCCTGTCTCTGGCCATGAGTGCTCCTTTTGCTCTAGTTCATGTCCTCATGCACCATCTTCACCTTTTTTGTTGTTGTTTGTTTGTTTTTGAGACATTGTCTCACTCTTTTGCCCAGACTGGAGTGCAATGGCACAATCACAGCTCACTGCATCCTTGACCTCCCCTGGCTCAGGTGATCCTCCCATCTCAGCCTTCCAAATAGCTGGGACTA
>NW_022306712.1:0-1102 GCF_002776525.5 Piliocolobus tephrosceles | reverse complement strand
GTGAGATGGTATCTCATTGTGGTTTTGATTTGCATTTCTCTGATGGCCAGTGATGATGAGCATTTTTTCATGTGTCTGTTGGCTGTATGAATGTCTTCTTTTGAGAAATGTCTGTTCATATCCTTTCCCCACTTTTGGATGGGGTTGTTTGTTTTTTTCTTGTATATTTGTTTGAGTTCTTTGTAGATTCTGGAAATTAGCCCTTTGTCAGATGAGTAGATTGCAAAAATTTTCTCCCATTCTGTAGGTTGCCTGTTCACTCTGATGGTAGTTTCTTCTGCTGTGCAGAAGCTCTTTAGTTTAATTAGATCCCATTTGTCAATTTTGGCTTTTGCTGCTGTTGCTTTTGGTGTTTTAGACATGAAGTCCTTGCCCATGCCTATATCCTGAATGGTACTACCTAGATTTTCTTCTAGGGTTTTTACACCATGGAATAGTATGCAGCCATAAAAAAGGATGAGTTTGCGTCCTTTGTAGAGACATGGATGCAGCTGGAAACCATCATTCTTAGCAAACTATCACAGGAAGAGAAAACCAAACACCACATGTTCTCACTCAGGTGGGAACTGAACAATGAGTTCACTTGGACTCAGGAAGGGGAACATCACACAATGGGGCCTATCATGGGGAGGGGGGAGAGGGGAGGGATTGCATTGGGGAGTTATACCTGATATAAATGATGATTTGATGGGTGCTGACGAGTTGATGGGTGCAGCAAACCAACATGGCACATGTATACATATGTAACAAACCTGCATGTTATGCACATGTACCCTAGAACTTGAAGTATAATAAAAAATAAAAATAAAAATAAATAAATAAAAAACCCCAACATTTTGTAAACATTGTAAAATTTCCTCTACCCCTTGGGAACCATATAAGGTCAGTCTACAATACGTAATGTTACAAAGTCAAAGAGGCAAATCTCTAGAGAAGCATCAAATACAATTTCTGGGTGCCCGATCTCCATCCTTCTTCTAGGACTCAGAATAGTCATATAAAAACACCTCTGGTTTTGCAATCCCAGGAAACCTCCAACTCTGCTCTTGCCCCTGTAACAAAAGCACAATGCACATGGTGCGTCTAAGGTTTAAATTTCCTT
>NW_022306711.1:0-1677 GCF_002776525.5 Piliocolobus tephrosceles | reverse complement strand
TGCATGCTGACCGCCAGGCGCCCAGGCCCTTGAGGCAGCTAGCGGGCTGGATCCACACCGTGGCCCTGGGGAAAGGATGATGTACAGGCTAGGAAGCGACACACGTCTTTCATTTTTGGGGGGTGGGAGGGGAGAAAACGGAAATGAAAATTTGAAAATGTGTTGGCTCTCTGCGAGCTCTCTGGGGTGGGCAGCTCAGCGAGCTTCAAGAGGTGGCCAGGATTCCCCGCCTCACCCCCAGATACCCTAGAGAGGTCGGCACGGCCCCTCCCGTGGGTGTCATGGAGACCGACGCAGGTCCCATTCCCCGGAAAGGGGTGGCCTGGGTCCACTCCGCAGGGCCCCTCGCGGGCACTGACGCAGAATGGAGTTGAGGTGGGGGCAGCGCTAAACCCCAGGGTTCCTGCCTGCCTCCCGTGGAGTCCGGTGACCAGGCAGCCCTGGTGAGGCCACTGGTGGGGTGTCTAGGCCCTAGTGAGACCCCAGGCTTCCACAGAATGAACGTAAACAGTGAGGCGGGGAGGCCCTGCTGCCCTCCGGACTGTCCCTCCAGTTCTCAGCTTTCTGTGGTTCTCTGGGCCCCCTCTGCAGAGGGGCAGGGGAGCCCACCCTGGATCCTGAGGCTCGGAGCTTGAGTGAACTCAGAGCTCTGGCCAGGCCACTTCCTTTGCTGATGGTGAAGCTGAGGTCCAGAAGAGGGCAGGGGCAAATCCCGCGCACTCCTCAAGCAATGGGAGCCTATGTCGGGGCCGGGGTCACAGGGAGCGCTCCTGTGACCTCTACGGCCCTAGAACTGGGGAGGATGAGAGACTCGGGTCCTTTCGTCGACCCCTGGGGCTGGGCAGAGGATCAGCCTGTCCTGCAACCCGCAGCCGCTTCTGGCCAGTCCCAGCTGCGGCCCCTTTAAGAGGGGGTGGTACTTCAGCCTGGCTGGAGGGAAGTTGCCAGCATGCGTGCGCCTACGGAAGCCTAGACGGCGCTTCCTGCCAGGTGCTAGCGGTGGCGTGGTCAGAGTGGGCTTTGGAGAAGCCGTGGTGGCTTCCATGTGACGGTGGAGGAGGAGGCAGGTCTCAGCGGTAAGTGGCGGGGGCATGGTCCCCACCCGGAACCCTCCAGGCCTCCCTGCTCCTTCCCTGCCACTCCCTCCTTTCAGGCCCTGACTTCTTCCTGGGCATCTGGGCCCCAGTCGTCCACTTGGGGGATGTTGTGGGGTTCTGGCCGCGGCAGCGGTGAACCGCGGGACCTGGGTCATTCCGAGCCCCACGGGCCTCTGAACTGGGGCCTATGGTTGTTTTTGATGCCTCAGGACTTTTAGAAAGAGACCTCGCTAGGGCAGGGAACATCTATAGTTTCAATTCTTTGAGGAGTCTTCAGCTATTTAGCTGTTTTCCATGATGTGTATCCTAATTTTCATTTCCACCTACAGTGTATGAGTTCCCGTCTCCAAAACCACGCCCTCATTCCTATTTTTGGTTTTGTTTTTGAGATGGAGTCTTACTGTGTCTCCCAGGCTGGAGTGCAGTGGGGCTATCTCAGCTCACTTCAACCTCCGCCTCCCGGTTTCAAGCAGTTTTCCTGTCTCAGCTTCCCGGGTAGTTGGGACTACAGGCGCCTGCCACCACACCTGACAAATTTTTGTATTTTTAGTAAAGACGCGGTTTCACGATATTGGTCAGG
>NW_022306707.1:0-3124 GCF_002776525.5 Piliocolobus tephrosceles | reverse complement strand
TCGCCCAGGCTGGAGTGCGGTGGCCGGATCTCAGCTCACTGCAAGTTCCGCCTCCCAGGTTTACACCATTCTCCTGCCTCCGCCTCCCAAGTAGCTGGGACTACAGGCGCCCGCCTCATCGCTGGGCTAGTTTTTTGTATTCTTTAGTAGAGACAGGGTTTCACCGTATTAGCCAGGATGGTCTCGATCTCCTGACCTTGTGATCCGCCCGTCTCGGCCTCCCAAAGTGCTGGGATTACAGGCTTGAGCCACCGCGCCCGGCCTGTATGCTTAATTTTTAAAGAAATTGCTAAACTGTTGCATACAGTGGCTGTGCCATTTTTCACTCCCACCAGAAATTTATGAGTGCCTGTTTCTCCACATCCTCATCAGTATTTGGGGTTGTCACTGTTTTTTTTTTAAGCATCCTATTGGGTGTATAGTGACATCTCATTGTGGTTTTAATCAGTATTTCCCTAATAGCTCATGATGTCGAATATCTTTTTGTGTGTTTATTTGCCATCCAGGTATCTGATTCTTTGGTGGAAGATCTCTTTGTCTCTTAAGTATCTTGTGTCTTAATAATATGTATTGAAAGGCTTATGGGGACAACCTTTGGTTGGAGGATTTTGAAAAAAGTCATAATATGATTTACTGTGGCAACCAGAAGTGATAATTTTGTTCCAGTGACAGGTAATAACCTGCTTTTTTCTTCCTATTAATACATGATTTCTTTTGTGGCTGTAATAAAACAATGTATACAAATGATTCATTGCAATGAAGACAGGTACCCAAAGAGACAAAGAGACATAGTCTAATCCATTTTTTGTTTGTTTACTACTGAGTTTTGAGAGTTGATTATACATTCTAGAAACTAGTCCTTTGCTAGATACGTGGATTGCAAGTATTTCTCCCAGTCGGTAGTTCTTTTTTTCATCCTCTTAACAGGATCTTGCACAAAGCAAAAGATTTTAATTTTGACGAAGTTCAGGTTATCAATTGTTCCTTTTATGAATCATACTTTTGATGTCAAGCTCAAGAACTCATGACCTAGTCCTAGATCCTGAAGGTTTTTTTTTTTTTATTTTTTAAAATGGAGTCTTGCTCTGTCGCCCAGGCTGGAGTGCAGTGGCACCATCTCAGCTCACTGCAAGCCCCACCTCCTGGGTTCACGTCATTCTCCTGCCTCAGCCTCCTGAGTAGCTGGGACTACAGGCGGCCGCCACCACATCCGGCCAATATTTTCTATTTTTTGGTAGAGACGGGGTCTCACCATGTTGGCCAGGATGATCTCAATCTCCTGACCTGGTGATCCGCCCACCTTGGCCTCCCAAAGTGCTGGGATTACAGGCGTGAGCCACCGCGCCCGGCCAATCCTGAAGGTTTTCTCCTTTTATTTTCCTTGAGGTTTATTTTTTATTTTTGCTTATGGATATGCAATGACTCCCGCGTTGTTTGTTGAAGAGGCCACTCTTCCTTCACTGGGGTGCTTTGCTCTTTTGTCCGATATCCGTCGAGCATATTTGTGTGGGTCTTATAGGTACGATTTTTTTTTTTTTGAGATGGAGTCTCAGTTTGTCACCCAAACTGGAGTGCCATGGTGCGATCTCAGCTCACTGCAATCTCCGTTTCCCGGGTTCAAGAGATTCTCCTACCTCAGCCTCCGGAGTAGCTGGAATTACAGGAGTGCATCACCACGCTCAGCTAATTTTTGTATTTTTAGTAGACATGGGGTTTTGCCATGTTGGCCAGGCTGGTCTCGAACTCCTGACCTCAGGTGATCCGCCCACCTCGGCCTCCCAAAGTGCTGGGATTACAGGCTGTGAGCCACCATGCCCGGCCATAGCTACATTTTTACAAGTGAAAACACAAACACAAAAAGAAAACAAACAAAAAAGGTGAAAATTTTTGTAAATTACCCAGCGTGTTCAAAATAGTATCATTCCAATGTGGGATGAGTATACACGGCCGCTGTCGGGAAGTGTTTTACATTCTCTCTGTTTACCACGTCCTGGGAATTTCACATGTACTTCACACCTAGACCACGTCTCAAGTGCGATGCCACATGTGGCTTGGGGTCACTGCCTTGGCCAGCACGGGTCTACACAGATTGGCGACCTGCTTTTTTGAAAAAACATTCTCAGCCGGGCGCAGTGGCTCACGCCTGTAATCCCAGCACTTTGGGATGCTGAGGCTGGTGGATCACCTGAGGTCAGGAGTTCGAGACCAGCCTGGCCAATCTGGTAAAACCCCGTCTCTAAAACAGACAGACACTCAGC
Source organism: Piliocolobus tephrosceles (assembly GCF_002776525.5). NCBI lineage: Eukaryota > Metazoa > Chordata > Mammalia > Primates > Cercopithecidae > Piliocolobus > Piliocolobus tephrosceles. The sequence continues at coordinate 866 of NW_022306707.1, read as the reverse complement.
CACACTTGTGGAAACCTCTGCCCTTTGAAAGGTGCCCTTAAAAAATTTTTGTATTTTTACAAAATGGGTATTTTGTATTGGGTATTTTTACAAAATGAGTATTTACAGATGGGCTTGGTGTTTTTTACAACTGGGTGTATTTACAAGCCGGGCTTGGTGGTGGGCGCCTGTAATCCCAGCTACTCGGGAGGCTGAGGCAGGAGAATGGCTTGAACCCGGGAGGCGGAGGTTGCAGTGAGCCGAGATCACGCCATTGCACTCCAGCCTGGGGGACGAGAGCGAGACTCTGTCTCAAAAAACAAAAACAAAAACAAACAAACAAACAAAAAAAACATTGTCTGGCCAGCGCTTCCTCATGGACTCCCTCTTCCTTTGTCCTTGATGGTTAGGCGACCTGTAGGAGGACGGGTTTTGTTGCCTCTCGTGGGGGGTTCGCAGACCCGGCACCCCCTGGCTCTGAGCTGGGATTCTAGAAGGCACCAGCCAGGTGTGTCCCCCAAGGGAGCTGGATTCTAAAGAGATGTCGGTGGAGCCAGTGCATCTGGTGGGCTGTCTTAAAACCAGGTTGTTGCTGACTGTCTTCCGAAGGACTGACAGCTCTTTAAAAAGCTGACCTTTCTAGTAAAACTGTCAGGACAGGGAGGAAATAAGTGCATCAAACCTCCTGAACCAAAAAGAAGGAAGTTCAGGCTCTTGGAGAGGCAGCGCTCCCCGGGGATGGGTGCTCCCTGCATCAGGAAGGCTGTCCAAGGCCAGGGAAATGAAACTTGTCAGCCTTTTCCACCGCAGCTCACAAACCATGATAACTGCTCCGGGAGGCCTTGACGCAACCCTGGCCAGTGGTTGCACGGGGTTGGGGGCTCCTG
>NW_022306700.1:0-2106 GCF_002776525.5 Piliocolobus tephrosceles | reverse complement strand
GCTTCTTACCAGTTTCTCTCAGAGGATATATCGTTTCTCACCAAAGCTCTCAATGAGCTACCAAATATCACATTGCAGAATCCATGGCAACAGGATTAGCAAACTGTTCCTAGAAGGGAAGGGAGGAACTCTGTGTGATGAAGTCACACATCAGAAAGCAATCTCTCAGAAAGCTATTTTCTAGTTGTTATGTGAGGATACTTCCTTTTTCACAGTGGGTCGTATTGGCTCCCAAATGTCACTTTACAGATTCCACGAAAAGAGTGTTAGCAAACTGTTTCCTGAGGAATTAGATGTAACTCTGTGAGATGAATTCATATATCACAAAGAAATTTCTCAGAAAGCTTCTCTCTCGTTTTTAACTGATGATAATTCCTTTATCAGCGCAGGCCTCCATGCGATCCAAAGTTACCTTTCTTAGTTTCTTCAAAGAGAGTGTGAATGGCCTGCTCCATGAAATATAAGTGTAACTCTGTGAGATGAATTCACACATCAACAAGAAGTTTCTAAGGAAGCTTCTCTCTAGTTTGCATCTGAGGAGATTTCCTTTTTCACCATAAGCTTAACTGCGCTGAGAAATGTCCCATAGCAGATTTCCAGATAACTGTGTTAGCAAACTGATAACTGAAGAGAAACGTGTAACTCTGTGAGTTGACTTCATACATCACAATGCAGTTTCTCTGACTGCTTCTTTCCAGTTTCTGTCTGAGGATATATCCTTTCTCACCATAGCCCACAATGAGCACCCAAATATCACATTACAAAATCCACGGCAACAGTGTTAGCAAACTGTTCCAAGAAGGGAAGGGGGGAACTCTGTGTGATGAAGTCACACATCAGAAAGGAATCTCTCAGAAAGCTATTCTCTAGCTGTAATGTAAGGATACTTCCCTTTTCACAGTGGGCCCGAATTGTCTCCAAAATATCACTTTAAAGATTTCACCAAAAGAGTGTTAGCAAACTGCTTCCTGAGGAATAAGTTGTAACTCTGTGAGATCAATTCGCAGATCACAAAGAAATTTCTCAGAAAGCTTCTCTCTCGTTTTTAACTGACGATATTGCCTTTTCAGTGCAGGCTTCCATGCGATCCTAAGAAACATTTCTTAGTTTCTTCAAAGACAGTGTAAATGGCCTGTTGCATGAAATATAAGTGTAACTCTGTGAGATGAATTCACACATCAACAAGAAGTTTCTAAAGTAACTTCTTTCTAGTTTTCTTCGGAGCACATTTCCTTTGTCACCATAAGCTTCATTGCGCTGAGAAAGATCCCATTGCAGATTTCCAGAAAACTATGTTAGCAAACTAATGAGAGAAGAGAAACGTGTAACTCTGTGAGTTGCATTCAAATATTGCAATGCAGTATCTCAGAAGGCTTCTTTCCCGTTTCTGTCTGAGGATATATCCTTTCTCACCATAGCCCTACATGAGCTCCCAAATATCACATTCCAGAATCCACGGCAACAGTGTTAGCAAACTATTCCAAGAACGGAAGCGTGGAACTCTGTGTGCTGAAGTCACACATCAGAAAGCAATCTCTCAGAAAGCTATTCTCTAGTTGTTATGTGAGGATACTTCCTTTTTCACAGTGGGCCCGATTTGACTCCCAAATATCACTTTTCTGATTCCACGAAAAGAGTGTTAGCAGACTACTTCCTGAGGAATATGTTGTAACTCTATGAGATGAATTCACAGATCTCAAGGGAATGTCTCAGAAAACTTCCCTCTCGTTTTGAACTGATGATATTTCCTTTATCAGCGCAGGCCTCCATGCGATCCAAAGCAACCTCTCTTAGTTTCTTGAAAGGCAGTGTTAATGGCCTGCTCAAAGAAATATAAGTGTAACTCTGTGAGATGAATTCACACATCAACAAGAAGTTTCTAAGGAAGATTCCTTCTAGGTTTCATCTGAGGACATTACTTTTGTCACTAGAAGCTTCATTGCCCTGAGAAATATCCCAATGCAGATTTCCAGAAAACTGTGTTAGCAAACTGATGACTGAAGAGAACCGTGTAACTCTGTGAGTTGCATTCACACATCGCAATGTAGTTTCTCTGAATGCTTCTTACCAGTTTCTCTCAGAGGATATATCGTTTCTCACCAAAGC
>NW_022306694.1:0-7634 GCF_002776525.5 Piliocolobus tephrosceles | reverse complement strand
AGTTTGCTAAGAATGATGGTTTCCAGCTGCATCCATGTCCCTACAAAAGACACAAACTCATCCTTTTTTATGGCTGCATAGTATTCCATGGTGTAATCAACCCAAATGTCCATCAGTGACAGACTGGAATTCATATTCTTGAAAGGGGATGACAAACTCCAATCTGTACGTGCTTGACTTGTGACAGCCCCCCAATCTTTATCACCTATTAAGACTCCTGGGCTGGGCATGGTGGCTGACGCCTGTAATACCATCACTTTGGGAGGATCACTTGAGCCCAGGAGCTCAAGACCAGTCTGGGCAATATTGCGAGACCCTATCTCTTTTAAAAAAAAACAAAAACAAACAAAACACTTCTGTAGTTTTTATCGACATTATTATTTATTAAAGCCTTACAACTATTAACTGCAGCTGAACTCTGAAATTACCCACTTCCAGGAATTTCTCAGACATCTATAAAGTATTTTAAAGATCAACCAGTCTAAATACCCTTTATTTAGATTTTTTAAAAATTTCAAGATAATAGATTGTATTAGCAGCACAATTTATAAATGGCAAAGCTGAAACAAAAATACAAGTCTTCTGGCTCCTTGCTCTTATGGTTTGGCCACTAAAAAACTATCTTCTGTAATTTAAAGGGCTTTTAAATAAATTTTAAAATAAGTGAAATTAAGTAATTAAGGATTTATTGAGCACCCATTCAGAGAGCTGCGTGTTGGACACTGATTTTAAAAGGGGGGAGGGGCAGCAGCAAAATATATGGCAATTTGTCTTCAGAACTGCTTTAAACTAAAAAAGAAAAGAAGGAAAGTGAGAGAGCAACTGTGTGAAAGTAAGAGTTGCAAGGGTATATTAACAGTGGTTGAATGGAGATGATGGAACTTTTCGCCCCTTCTTTATAATCACTATAATTACAGTTTACAATCACAACCGTGTTACTGTATTTTCTCCCCACCACTAAGAGACTACATATCGAGAGGAAGGAGGAACAGTAAAAACCAAGGTTTTGTGTGAAAGAGATCAGTATCCATAGAAGTATCCAAATTTGATCATGCTCCTTGGGCCAGTGGGCAAATGGAATGTCTTAGGATTTCTGTAGCACCAGCATGGAAACACCAGGGCACAGTATTGAGGCTGGGGTGGAGAAGGAGCTGTCATCATATATATAACTGACTGAGCTGAGACCAATCTCAGTCCCAACAACCACAGACAGACACTAAAGAATACTTCTGTCGCCCGGGCTGGAGTGCAGTGGCCGGATCTCAGCTCATTGCAAGCTCCGCCTCCCGGGTTTACGCCATTCTCCTGCCTCAGCCTCCTGAGTAGCTGGGACTACAGGTGCCCGCCACCTCGCCCGGCTAGTTTTTTGTATTTTTCAAGTAGAGACGGGGTTTCACCGTGTTAGTCAGAATGGTCTGGATCTCCTGACCTCGTGATCCGCCCGTCTTGGCCTCCCAAAGTGCTGGGATTACAGGCTTCAGCCACCGCACCTGGCCAAGAATACTCCTATTTCTAGAGCCAATGAGCTGCAGCCTTGTAATATCATTTTATTCTTTCAATAAACAATCTTCAGAGTTGACAGGAGAAAAGAAGGGGAGAAAATTTAGGAGGTAATGTTAATGGGATATACTGGAGAACAGGAGAAGAAGGATAGAGAAAGAAGTGGAAAGGTTGAATTTTAGGTTTCTCACTTGTATTAAAAATGGATGGTTCAGAGCACTCAGACAGAGAACCTTAAAAAACATAACAAAATGTGAGTGAACATTTTTTTCTATGTAATTAGATTCCTACTAAGTAGTTTTTTAAATGACTGGTAAAGTTTAATGATGAATTCTTTTCCTTGGTAAACATATTTTGCCTTTCTTCTCTATCATTACACAAAAAACTAAAAAATCAAGTACCAAAACCTGCTTTCTTGTTCTTCAATCTGAGGTAATTTCAAGTGTGTTACAGAATTGGAGAAAAACCAGGTTTAGCATTATGTTTGCTTCAGATCTGCTTTTAAAGATTTGATTTTACTTCTCCAGACAATCTTTGTACAAAGAAAAATAATTTTTAACACTTCAGAAGTAAGACAGTATCTACAGTGAAATAAAAGACTTGGAATTTTTCTTTTATTCCCCTGAGCAATTCTGAATATATAGTACAACAGACATTTTAGGTGAGCAGATTTATTTCTGAGCAAACAACTGTATTTCTTACAGTTGCCCTATAGTTTCTTCCTCCAAGTCAAGAACAAGTATAGGTAGAACACGTTTAGCTAAATTCTGCTTGACACGCAAGAGTTGAAAATGCAGAATTCCATAAACTAGTAAGAATTACCAGGTCCTGCTTAGGAAATTAAATCAGGAGTGGGAGATATATATATACGTAACTCAGAAATTGCCTACATTATAGAAAGCTGAGACTTGCGAGGTTCAATCACCAATCTGCAACTAAAATCACTATACCACATAGTTGGATTCAGTATCTATATTCTTCAAAATTGAAATTTACTTCATATTTTAATAAAAATAAACCATCACCTAAAATAATGTTCCATGTGGAAACACATAAAAATGAGCATTGATTTAAATAGCTTTCAGCCTGGTGTGCTGGTTCACACTGGTAATCCTAGCAGTTTGGGAAGTCGAGGCGGGGGGATCGCTTGAGCCCAGGCATTCGAGACTAGCCTGGGCAATGTAGTAAGACCTTGTCTCTACCCACCTCCCAAAAAAAAAGAAAAAAGAAAAAGAAAAAATTAGGCAGGTGTGGTGGTGCATGCCTATAGTCTTAGTTACTTGACAGGCTGAGGTGGGAAAACCGCTTGAGCCCAGGAGATCAAGGATGCAGTGGGCTGTAATCATGCCACTGCAATCCCACCTGGGCAACACAGTGAGACTCTGTCTCAAAAAACAAAAACAAAAACAAAATACACTGAAGATCTTGTAAACGGTTTTATAAAGTGTATGTATAGTTTTAATAAAAATTTATATACAATTATATATGAAGTAGAGACTTCAATATTGATATAATGGACAGAAACATAAAATTAATTTACTAGTTATAGACTCAGTTATAACCACTATCTTTGCATAATATCTGAAGTTTAATTTTGATTTAACAATAAGAATTCCCTTATCCTCCAGTGAAGGTAATATTCTAATGTATACTATATAAAGAGACAGACACCATTTTCATCATTTTATGTTAATAAAGATTAATACACTAAACTGGCTGACATCATGGGTTAAACAATCTATTTTTAACTTATCAGTAGCAAGAGTTTTGACATAATAAACGGCATCTGTACAATCATTTTGGAAAACAAATTAGCAGTAGTTGATAAATTTAAAGATGCTCTATAATCCAGTGATTAATGCACTAAAGTGTATATATCAACATAGATGCTAATCAACAATGTTGAACATCAAAAGCATGCTAAAAAGACCAAAACAATAGAATACCATCTACATAAAATATTTAAAGCTGCAATAGCATGTGTTAAGGGATACCTATACTTAAAGAAAAAATATAACTAAATAGACAGGAATGATATAGACCAATACTGGATGGTGGTTACCTTGGTGGGAGAATGCAGAAGGCCTTTATTAGTACTGGTTAGGTACACAGGAATTTACCTTATTATTTACTATGCTTTGTTATATGTCTTTAATATATCATACTAAATTTCAAAAACATTTTTCTGCCAGATAACAAAGGCTTTTTTATACTGGCCAGATTTAATACACTCCTAGTGTTCACATGAGACTAATACATTAAGAATATTTTGGCTGGGCACAGTGGCTCACACCTGTAATCCCAGCACTTTGGGAGGCCAAGGCAGGAGATCACTTGAGCTTTGGAGTTTGAGAGCAGCCTGGGCAGCATAATGAGACCCTGTCTCTAAAAAAATTAAATAAAAAATTAGCCAGGCATGGTGGCACATGTGTATGGTCCCAGCTACTTGGGAGGCTGAGGTGGGATGATCGCTTGGGCCTGGGAGGTCCTGGATGCAGTGAGCTGTCATTGCGCCACTGCACTACAACCTGGGGAACAGAGCCAGACTCTGTCTCCAAAATAAAAAAAAACTAAAAGTATTTTGGTGCTACATCATTTCTTCCAATAGTTACTGCTGTCAATTTTTAAAAACACTCTCTCATTGGGCAGACGTTTACTAAATACTATGTTCATCCTCTCATTCTAAATATTGAGCTTCCACTACGTGCCCGTCAGACAAAACAGTAAGCAAAAATTGTCAGTCTCTGCCCTCATGTAGCTCAAAATCTAGTGGAGAGGCAAGCAAATCAAGCATCTGTATTCACTCTCTTGATAATCTCACCCACACTTTTAAATACCACCTCTACACTGACATCTCCCAAACTTATATTTCTAGACTGGACTGGAAATATATGCCAGTATACATTACCTAACTCAACATTCTCCTTGGCTGTCTAACAGGCATGTTAAAGTAAGTATGTCCAAAGCCAAACTCCTGCTCTTGCCTCAAAATCTGTTCCTCTAGCCTTTCTCCACAAGGGTGCATTGTACATTATATTTTATATGAATAGCAGCCCCAGGAGTTGTATAGGACAATAAGAATAATTTTTTATCCCAGAGAATATCAACTACATGCATCTGGTTTCAGGCCAAAAACCCTGGTGTCATCCTAGACTCGTTTCACATACAATGTCTGGCAACTTCTCATTTATCTCTTCCATTCCCACCCTGATCTAAGCCACCTTCATCTCTCACGTGATCTCCCTGATTCGGTCCTTGGTACTACCTCTTCTTCCCCTATGCTCACTTTGCCACATACCCTAGTCAGCAGTCCAAAAGAGCTACTTAAGGCGGGGCGCAGTGGCTCACACCTGTAATTCCAGCATTTGGGGAGGCCAATGCGGGTGGATCACTTGAGGCCAGGAAGTTTGAGACCAGCCTGGCCAACACGGTGAAACCCTGTCTCTACTAAAAATACAAAAATTAGCTGGGTGTGGTGGCACGCACCTGGAGTCCTAGCTACTAGGGAGGCTGACGTAGGATAATCACTTGAACCCGGGAGGCGGAGGGTGCAGTAAGCTGCACACCACTGCACTCCAGCCTGGGTGACAGAGCAAGATTGTAAAAAAAAAAAAAAAAAAAAAAAGGAAAGAAAAGAAAAAAAACGAGTGACCTAAAACTTAACGCAGAAAATGTCACTATCTGCTCACAACGCTCTAATGGCTTCCCATTTTTTTCACAATGGTGTTCAGGGCCCTACACCATCTAGCCCTCACCCTACCTCTCATCTTGTAATACATTCCCTCCCTTGCTTACTCACTGTAGCTCACTGGCCTTTGCCCTGGCTTTCCCTTTGCCTGGAACACTATTTCCCCAAACACCCATATGGCTTGCTCTCTCATTCACCTCCTTTAGCTCTTAACGCAGATGTCATCTTCTCAGTAAGGTCCTCCTGATCATCCTATCTAAAGTTGCAACTCCCACTACCCTCACACTTCCTATTCTCTTCTCTCTGCTTTATGTTTTTCATGACACTGTATAGCTAACCTCACTCAAATGTCAGATCCATGAGGGCAGGAATTTTAGTGTTTGCTTACTACTATACCTTCTAAACTAAACTAGATTTTTACAATAGAATATAACAGGCATAGTGGCTGGCGGAGCAAGATGGCCGAATAGGAACAGCTCCAGTCTCCATCTCCCAGCGCGAGCGACACAGAAGACTGGTGATTTCTGCATTTTCAACTGAGGTACTGGGGTCATCTCACTCAGGAGTGCCGGACAATTGGTGCTGGTCAGCTGCTGCAGCCTGACCAGCAAGAGCTGAAGCAGGGCGAGGCATCACCTCACCTGGGAAGCGCAAGGGGGAAGGGAGTCCCTTTTCCTAGCCAGGGGAACTGAGACACACAATACCTGGAAAATCGGGTAACTCCCACCCCAATACTGTGCTGTAAGCACACCGGCACACCAGGAGAATATATCCCACACCTGGCCGGGAGGGTCCCACGCCCACGGAGCCTCTCTCCTTGCTAACACAGCAGTCTGCGGCAATCTAACCGCAAGGCAGCAGCGAGGCTGGGGGAGGGGCGCCCGCCATCGCTGAGGCTTAAGTAGGTAAATAAAGCCTCTGGGAAGCTCAAACTGGGTGGAGCTCACAGCAGCTCAAGGAAACCTGCCTGTCTCTGTAGACTCCGCCTCTGGGGACAGGGCTCCCCTAAAGGAACAGAAGCCTGTGCAGACGCGAACGACTCTGTCTGACAGCTTTGAAGAGAGCAGTGGATCTCCCAACACGGAGGATGAGATCTGAGAAGGGGCAGACTGCCTGCTCAAGTGGGTCCCTGACCCCTGAGTAGCCTAACTGGGAGACATCCCCCACTAGGGGCAGTCTGACACCCCACACCTCACAGGGTGGAGTACACCCCTGAGAGGAAGCTTCCAAAGCAAGAATCAGACAGGTGCACTCGCTGTTCAGCAATATTCTATCTTCTGCAACCTCTGCTGCTGATACCCAGGCAAACAGGGTCTGGAGTGGACCTCAAGCAATCTCCAACAGACCTACAGCTGAGGGTCCTGACTGTCAGAAGGAAAACTATCAAACAGGAAGGACACCTATACCAAAACCCCATCAGTATGTCACCATCATCAAAGACCAGAGACAGATAAAACCACAAAGATGGGGAAAAAGCAGGGCAGAAAAGCTGCAAATTCAAAAAATAAGAGCGCATCTCCTCCTGCAAAGGAGCACAGCCCATCGCCAGCAACGGATCAAAGCTGGTCAGAGAATGACTTTGACGAGATGAGAGAAGAAGGCTTCAGTCCATCAAACCTCTCAGAGCTAAAGGAGGAATTACGTACCCAGCGCAAAGAAACTAAAAATCTTGAAAAAAGAGTGGAAGAATTGACAGCTAGACTAATTAATGCAGAGAAGGTCATAAACGAAATGACAGAGATGAAAACCATGACACGAGAAATACGTGTCAAATGCACAAGCTTCAGTAACCGACTCGATCAACTGGAAGAAAGAGTATCAGCGATGGAGGATCAAATGAATGAAATGAAGCGAGAAGAGAAACCAAAAGAAAAAAGAAGAAAAAGAAATGAACAAAGCCTGCAAGAAGTATGGGATTATGTAAAAAGACCAAATCTACGTCTGATTGGGGTGCCTGAAAGTGAGGGGGAAAATGGAACCAAATTGGAAAACACTCTACAGGATATCATCCAGGAGAACTTCCCCAACCTAGCAGGGCAGGCCAACATTCAAATTCAGGAAATACAGAGAACGCCACAAAGATACTCCTCCAGAAGAGCAACTCCAAGACACATAATTGCCAGATTCACCAAAGTTGAAATGAAGGAAAAAATCTTAAGGGCAGCCAGAGAGAAAGGTCGGGTTACCCACAAAGGGAAGCCCATCAGACTGACAGCAGATCTCTCGGCAGAAACTCTACAAGCCAGAAGAGAGAGGGGGCCAATATTCAATGTTCTTAAAGAAAAGAACTTTAAACCCAGAATTTCATATCCAGCCAAACTAAGTTTCATAAGTGAAGGAGAAATAAAAATTCTTTACAGATAAGCAAATGCTTAGAGATTTTGTCACCACCAGGCCTGCCTTACAAGAGACCCTGAAGGAAGCCCTAAACATGGAAAGGAACAAC
>NW_022306693.1:0-43370 GCF_002776525.5 Piliocolobus tephrosceles | reverse complement strand
TTTTTTTTTTTTTTTTTTTTTTTTTCTATAGCACCTTTAGGGATAAATTTCCCCAACTTCTGTTCCAAATAAATTAGTTCCCTTGGAGAGAGCTACATAGCTCTTTATTCTTATGGCCTGCCTCTCCTGCTGGGCAAAACCTCTGGAACACTGCTCAGGTGGGAATGGTGTCCTGCTTCACATGGTATGATATCTATATTGTATGAGCAAAATGCTGGGTAGCTGTAATAGGTCCTAATTTTCTCAGTTTGCCTCTCCTGGTTTGGAACATCTTTTCTGTGAGTGAACATAAATGAGGGTGACTTGGGTCTAAGATTCTTGGCCTACTGTACTGGAGTTAGAGCTTTACCTTTCAACTGGAGGCCAGATGAATAAAGGGAGTCCCAGACCTCTCAGCCGCTTTTGTCTGAAATAGATTTTTTACATGATAGACCTGTGTGGAAAGGGTGGGTAATGAGAAATGCTGGTGACTTGCATTTCTCTTTCAGGGAAATAACATGGCCCTAAACTTAGAGCTTATGGGAGGGGGTCTCATATGTTTTTGCTGTACATATATGGGGTAGAGATTATGTAACACTGAGATGGCAGAGGGTGGGGATGATCATTCTTCAAATACCATAGATCCTATCTTTCCTCTGGAAATTTAGTAGATTATTTGAACTTTTTCTCATTTACTTTTGTATGCACTTCGGACAAGTTTCAGATTTTAATGGTTGCTTTTTAATAGTTGTCCCCATCTATTTTTGCTTCACTGGTGAGAATGTTCACGTAGGTCCTCATACTGTTATTCTGAAAGTGTCCAAGGGTGGCTTCTCAAGTGTTTGCCATTCTTTTTCTCTATCTGGGTGATTCTACATGGGTATTATTTGCAACAATTTATTGGGCTGTACATGTTTTTATTTCATACACTTTTCTGAGTATGTGTTTTATTCCCAATAAAGTCATATAATCTCTTGACAACCATTCAGTAGCTTCTTATGTCAGGTATGTAGTTTTGATCAAGACACTTAAACTTCTGTACTCTATTCATTTATAAAATAATTATCATAATAATTCATTTCTCATAGGGTGCTGGAAAAGATAAATACATTTATTGAGAAAAAAGTATTTAATTTTTTTAAAATTTTCACATAGTTGTATAGATTTAAGGGGTAGATAAGTGATGCTGCAATACATGTAGTGTATAGTGATCAGATAAGGGCAATTATCATATCTACCATCTCAAACAGTTATTTGAAATTATATACTATATTCTTGCTAACTGCAGTCATCCTACAGTGCTATAGAACACAAGAATGTATTTTTTGTTTCTAGCTATAATTTTATATCTTGTAAGAAATCTCACCATATTTTCCCCATCCCCTACTCTTCCCACCCTCCAGCATTCTCTCTTCTACTTTTCACTTCTCTGAGAGATCGATGTTTTGTTCGCTTTTGTTTTTTTAGCTTTCACATACGAGTGAAAACATATGGTGTTTAACTTTCTATTCTTGGCTTATTTCACTTAATATAACATCCTCCAGTTCTATTCATGTTGCCATCATTGATAGAATTTTATCCTTTTTATGGCTGAATAGTATTCCATTGTGTATATATATCACATTTTCTTTATTCATTCATCTGTTGTTGAATACCTAGATTGGGTCCATGCAAATAGTTAAAATAATGATTGCAATAAACATGGGGGTACAGATTTCTCTTTGATATACCCATTTTCTTACATTTGGATAAACTTTCAGTAGTGACATTGGTGGAACATATGGTAGTTTTATTTGTAGTTTTTTGTTTGTTTGTTTGTTTTAAAGGAACTTCTATACTGTTCTCCTAATGGTTCTACTAATTTACATTCGCATCAACAGTGTATGAGAGTTCTGTTTTTTCTTCAGTATTGGTGCCAACATTTGTTAGTTTTTGTCTTTTTGATATTATTCATCCTAACTGGGTTAAGATGATGCATCATTATGGCTTTAATTTTTATTTCCCTGATGATTAGTGATGTTCAACATTTTTCCATGTATTTGTTGGCCATTTGTATTTCTTCTTTTGAGAAACATTTAATCTGACTGCTTTTTGCTGTAGAGATGTTTAGCTACTTGTTGAATGAATAGTTGGTAAATATTTTCTCCCATTCTGTATGTTTTCTTTTCACTCTGCTGACTAATTATTTTGCTGTGCAGAGACATTTTAGTTTAATATAATCACACTTATTTATTTTGGCTTTGTTGCCTGTGAGATCTTATTTATAAAATCTGTTTCCAGACCACTGACCTAAAGCATTTCCTTTATGTTTTCTTTGAGTGGTTTTAGTTTTGGGTCTTACATTAGGTCTTTGATCTATTTTGAGTCGATATTAGTATAGACTGATGGGAAGGAGTCTAGTTTTATTCTTCTGCATATGGATATCCAGTTTTCTCAGTACTATTTATACTACAGATTTGTATTATATTTTGAAGTCTGGTGATGTGATACCTCCAACTTTGTTCTTTTTGCTGAGAATTTCTTTGGTTATTCAGGGTCTTTTGTTGTTCAAACAAATTTTGGGTTTTTTAAAATAATTCTGTGAAGAATGTCATTGGTATTTTGATAGAGATTGCTTGAGATCTGTAGATCACTTGTGTAGTATGACCATTTTAACAATATTAATTATTTTGATTCATGTACCTGGGATGTCTTTCAGTTTGTTTGTATTCCCTTCAATTTTTTTAATTTTTTTATTAATGTATACAGTATAAGTGCGATTTCATTACATGTATATATTTCATAATGGTCAAGTCAGAAGTTTTAAGGTATCCATCACCTAAGTAATATAACATTGTACCCATTAAGTAATTTCTCATTCTCTACCAACCTAGCTATGCCCTCACCTTTCCCAGTCTTGAATGTCTATCATTCTACCATCTACCTCCATGCACATGCATTTTTTAGCACCCACTTTTCAATGAGAACATACAGTATTTATCTTTCTGTGTCTGGCTTATTTCACTTAAGATAATGACCTCCAATTCCATCCTTGTTGTTGTATAATAAACATTATTTCATATTTTATGGCTGAAAAGTATTCCATTCTGTATATATATCACATTTTTTTGTCCATTCATCTATTTGTGGATACTTTGGTTTATTCTATATCTTTTCTGTTGTGAATAATGCTATAATGAACATATAAGTGCAGATGACTTTTTTATATATTGATTTATTTTCCTTTGGGTAGACACCCACTAGTGGGATTGCTGGATCACTATTTTTAATTCTGAGAGAGATCTCCATCTCAACCTGTTTTTCAAATGGGTTGTCATAATTTACACCCCAAATAACAGTGTATAAGCATTCCACTTTCTCTGCATCCTCACAAACCATCTGTTATTTTTTTCTCTTTAAGATAACATTTTATTGTTGTTTTAATTTGCATTTCTTTGAGTAGTAATGTTGAGCATTTTTTTCATATGCTTGTCATCCATTAATATGTCTTTTGAAAAATGTCTGTCTGTGTCCTTTGCCCACTTTTTAATGAAATTATTTGCTTTTATTGTTATTGTTGTTGAGTTGAGTTCATCGTAATTCTGGATATTAGTCTCCTGTCAGAGGAGTAGTCTGCAAATTTTCTCCCATTCTGCAGGCTGTCTGTTAACTTTGTTGATTCTGTCATTTGTTGTGTGGAAGTTTTTTTAGTTTAACTAAGTCCCATTTGTCTATTTTTTCTTTCATCAATGTTTTATAGTTTTACTTGTAGAGGCCTTTCACCTCCTTGGTTAAATTATTCCTAGATGTTTCATTTTCTTATAGTTACTGTAAATGAATTTGCCTTCTTGATTTCTTTTTCTGCTAGTTTGTTGTTTGTGTATAGAAATACTACTGATTTTTTATGTTGATTTTGTATTCTGCAACTTCACTGACTTCATGCATCTATTCTAAGAGTTTTGGTAGAGTCGTTAGGTTTTTCTATATATAAAACCATGTTTTCTGGAAACAGGACAATTTGACTTCATCCTTTCCAATTTTGATTCCCGTTATTTCTTTCTTTTGTTTAATTTTTCTGGCTAGGACTTCCAGTGCTACATTGAATAAGAGTGCTGAGAATGGGCATCCTTGTCTTGTTCCAATTCTTACAGAAAAAACTTTCAGCTTTTCCCCATTTGGTATAATATAATGTTAGCTATGGCTTTTCCTGGTTGAGGTACTGTCCTTCTATACTTAATTTACTGAGTGTTTTTTTTTTATTATTATAAAGAGATATTGAATTTTATTAAAAGTTTTTCTGCATCTATTGAGATAATTATATGGTTTTTGTCATTCATTCTGTTGATATGATATATCATGTTTATTAATTTGTATATGTTGAATGATCATTGCATTCCTGAGATAAATCCCACTTGATTATAGTGGGATTTATAATTTGGATTTGTTTTTTGTTGTGGTTAAGTTTTATGTGTCCGGGAATCGTAGCATTTTTTGAGGATTTTTGCAACTAAGTTCATTGGCGATAATAGTCTGTTATTTCTTTTTTTGTTGTATCCTTGTCTGGTTTTGGCCTCAGGGTTATTCTGACCTCACAAAGTTACTTAGGAAGAATTCTCTCTGTTTAATTTTTTAATAGTTTGAGAAAAAATGTTATTAGTTATTCTTTAAAAGTTCAGTGGAATTCAGCAAAGAAGCCATTCTGTCCTAGAGTTTCTTTCTTGGAAGCCTTCTTATTATGGATTCCGTCTCATTACTGGTTATTGGTCTGTTTACTTTTTCTATTTCTTCTTAGTTCAGTCTTTGTCAGTTGTACACGTTCAGTAATGTACCCAATTCCTCTTAGTCTTGAATTTATTGGTGTATAGTTGTTCATAGTAGTCTCCAATTATCCTTTTTATTTTTTTGATATTTGTTTTGATGTTTCTCTTTTCATTTGATTTTATTTATTTGGTTCCTTTCTCTTTTTTATTCTAGCTAATGGTGTGTCTATTTTGTTTATCTTTTCAAAACATAATTTTTTGTTTCTTTGTTCTTTTGTATTGCTTTTTTAAATCTCAATTTTACTTATTTCTGCTCTGATTTTCATTTTTCTCTTTCTACTAATTTTTGGGTTTGTGTTGTTTTTGCTTTCAGTTCCTCGAGATGCATCATTAGGTTATTTGAAATCTTTTTAGTTTTTTGGTGTAGGAATTTATTGCTATGAACTCCCCTCATAATACTGCTTTTGCTATGCCTCATACATTTGAACGTATTGTGTTTTTATTTTCATTGGTTTCAAGGAATTCTTAATTTTATTCCTAATTTCTTCTTTCTCTCAGTTGTCATCCAGGAGTATGTTGTTTAATTTCTATTCATTTGTATAGTTTCAAATGTTCTACTTGTTATTGATTTCTAGCTTTATTCTATTGTGCTTCAATAAGATGCTTGGTATAATTCTGATTTTTTAAAAACTTTTGACCCTTACTTTGTATCCTAATATATGGTCAATTATGGAATGATCCATGTGCCAATGAAAAGATTGTGTAGTCTGGGGGTGAAATGTTCTGTCAATGTGTTAGGTCCATTTTGTCTGTGGTTGAGTTTAAACCCAATGTTTCTTTGTTGATTTTCTGTCTACATGATGTGTCCACATGCTGAAAGTATAGTGTTGATGTTTCCAACTTTTATTGTATTGGAGTTCATTTTTCCCTTTAAATCTAATAATATTTCCCTTATATGTCTGGGTTCTCTGGTGTTGGTTGTACATATATTTAGAGTTGTTATGTTCTTTTGCTAAATTAATCCCTGTATTATTATATAATGTTCTCCTTAGTTTCTTTTTACAGCTTTTGACTTGAAGTCTGTTTTGTTGGATAGAAGTATAGCTATTCTTACTAGCTTAATGTTTCCATTTGCATGGAATACTTTTTTTATCCTTCACTTTCATTCTGTGTGAAAGGATTTACAGGTCAGAAGAGTTTCTTGTAGGCAGCATATAGTAAGGTGTTGTTTTTGTTCCACATTCAGCCAATCTTTATCTTTTAAATGGCATATTTAATTCATTTACACGTAGGGTTATTACTGATAAATGAGGACTTTTGTCATTTATTTGATTGTTTTCTGTTTGTTTTGTAAATCCTTTGCATTTTACTTCCTCTTTTATTATTTATTTTTGTGGTTTGGCAATTTTCTGTAGTGATAAGATTTGATTCTTTTTCCTTTTTAATTTGTGTATTGGTTTTACCAGTGAGGTTTATAGTTTTACATACTTTTATTATAGTGATTGTTTTCTTATCACTTCCAGATGTAGGACACCCTTGAGCATTTCTAGAAAGGCCTGTCTAGTGGCAATAAACTCCAAGGCAGGGTCAAGGAGAGACTGAAAGTTTGTTGGCAGCCAGGTTTCAACTGGGCCTTAATTGGAAGGTCCAAGACCCTCCAGAGAAGGAAGCTATGCAACCCACACCCCTTTCCCAAATTGATCTTTTTTCTTGCTATGTCTCCTTGCACTCATTTGCATTTAGTGCTCACTCTGCTTGTCAGTTAACTTGGAATGAAGTGAACTAGTCCTGTCACCATGGGAGCTCACTATTTGGAGTCCAGCCTGCATTTTTCACTGCTGTACTCCTTTCATGCCCGAGAAAGTCAGAGTCCAGGGTCAAAACAAACAAACAAACAAAAAAACTTTAAAAGTGCTTACTGTGTAGTAACAAGAAATTAGTACCATTGTTATTACAATTATTTTTATTTTTAGTACTGCTGTTATTAAAGTTTTTAAAATATATAGCCCCTGACTAACTGTATTCTCATGTCTCACCATTTCCTTTCACATATATTTTGCCTAGATAAAATCAAACTGCATAAAACTTCTTACATCAACCATTATGTTTCTTTCTTATACCATAACTCTGTTATCTTTATCTCTTCAATATGGAATATATCAAACAGTAATCCCCTAATTTCCCTTATCTTCACATCCCCCCACACGAAGCTTTTGCCAGGTCTGTTTTTTTATTTCTTTTGGACAGACCTGAACATTGTTTCTTACACAGAGTTCTGCGCTTGTTCTCTTCAAAATTGTCTAGATGTCCTTTTATGTTCTCATTGTTCTCTGTACACGTTTCTTACTGCAGTTATTTGATTGCACTGAAGTGTCTGTTTACGTGTTTGTCTCTTCTGATGGACAGAAGCTTCCTCAAGGTCAGGAACGGGGTATATTATTCACCTTTGAGTCCCTAGCACCAAACATAGGTTGTAGCACATTAGTGTGCAGTAGATCTTAGTAAATGTTTTTTCATTAAGCAATACTTATATTAAAATGTGTTATGGGGAGCATATATTCAGGGCAACTGAAATCTATGTCTCTCAGGCTACAGTTTTCAAACTTGGACTAAATAAACTCTGTACTTCTATTAAACAAAATGTGTTATACATCATGAGGAAATCAACAGAGTACTGCAATCATAAACAAGACAGGGTTAATCTTATTTAGAATCACCAGGAATTGTGTTGCTAAACTGTCAATTTGCAAGCTGAAGTATAACATCCAACTATTCTTAGGGTTGTTGGCAGGAAATGGAGATGGTGGTTCAGGCAAAATATGACAAGCAGAGAGAACAGCATAAGCAAAATCTTGGAGGCAGAAATAAGCTTATGTTTAAGAAAATGAAATAAAACTGGAGTTATTTAAGCACAGAGGCAGAAAAGGCAACTGATAACAATGGAATTTGGAGATGTAGACAAGAACAAAATCAGAAAGAGTATTGTTGACCAGGGTAAAGAATGCATGTTTTCTTTAAGACACACTAGTATGTCAACTAAATGCTTGAATTCAGAGGATTTATTAGGTTGGCTTTATATTTTGAAAGGGTTTATCTTCCTGATAGATAAAAAATAGGTTAGAGAGTGCAATGGTCTTAATGTTTGTGCCTCTCCACAAAAAAATATGTTAAAGAGTGCAATGATCTTAATGTTTGTGCCTCTCCACGATCCATATGTTGAAACATTAATCCCAATATAATGGTATTTGGAGATGGGGCCTTTGAGAGCTAATTAGTTTATGAGGGTAGAGCCCTCATGAATGGAATTAGTCCTTCCATAAGAAGAAGTAAGGAAGTAACTAGCTCCCTTTTGCCATGCAAGGATACAACAAGGGGGTTGTAGTATGCGATAAGGAAGAGTCCTCACCAGATCCTAGCATCCTGACACTCTGATCTTGGACTTCCAACCTATAGAACTGTGAGACAAATTTATATAGCCATTCAGTCTACAGTGTTTTGCTATAGCATCCTGAGCTGACTAAGGGACACAGAAATAACAGAAAAGCAGTATAAGAACTATTTTACCCGTCTAGGGGAGAGATGATGATGGTATTACCTAAGAAGTAGCAATGAAGATGGAAAAAAGTGAGCATATTTTAAAGATATTTAGCAGGTTAAAATAACAAAGAATCAGAAAAAGTGAAACAAAGAAAATGAGGCAATCAATGATATAGTCATGATTTCCAGACTTACCAAAAGATGATAAAGAGAGCACCTGGCTATCTCTTGACTGGGTCAAAAGTAAATTCTAGTCATCTTAATTTTGTTATTTCTATGAAATATTCAAATTGTGATGTCAAGTGTACACACACACACACACACACACACGCACACATACACACACACAGAGAGAGAGAGAGAGAGAGAGAGAGAGAGAGAGAGAGAGAGAGAACTACCTCAGCGAACTCATTTATAAATCAGCAATAATGTGAAACAAATGTCTAGATGTATGTTATACTATTTATATCAGGAATTACTTTAGATTAATTATATAACAGAACTGGTTCATTTCAGGTATAGAGTTAGATATACTTTTTATTTAATATACTTAGTAGGCATAGCCACTCTTACTAAACCTTTGAGAAATAGGTTTAGTAAGAGCTAAATAAGAATTTTCAGGAATTCTTTTCTAAAAACAATGAGCAGTGACTTTAAATATTAAAGAAGAAACTATTGGCATTAAAACCTAATGTTCAAAAGAACACAAGTTGTCAATTGTGTGAAGTGATTATACTTTCTTCTGCTTAACTCCTGAAGTCTATGACTATGATCATATTTCCAATGCTTTGTCATCAATTATACGTGTATCATTTTAGCACTATGGAGGTCTTTCCATATTCTACATTAATTATCAGTATTTAGGGGTCTGAGAGTCTTGTAATTCTAAAACTTCCCATCAGATATATTTCATTTGGACACTGTCTTACTCCATTTTGGCTATTATAACAAAACATCATAATCTGCGTAGCTTATACATAACAGAAATTTACATCCCACAGATCTGGAGGCTAAGTCCACAATCAAGTCACTGGCGGATTTGATGTTTGGTGAAGGCCTGATTTCACATAGATGGGGACTTCTAGCTGTGTTCTGACATGGTTGAAGAGGTTATCTCACTCTCTATTATCTCTTTTATAAAGGCGATTAGCCTAATCATGAGGGCTCCATACTCACGATCTAATCACCTTCCACGGTCTGCACCTCCTAATACTGTCACCTTGGGCTCAACCTATGGACTTTGAATGGACATAAACATTCAGACTACAGCAGAAACGATTTCTACGGTCACCTTACAAACCAAGCATGTATATTACTTAATGAAACCAGCATGTCTTATTTGTCAATCAATTCAGACATTTGTAAAAATCATATGATATTCCTGCTGCTTGGAATAATTCCATGATAAATCAAGTGGAAGTGGGTGTAAAATGCGTCATTACATATTGGTGTAATGTTAAGGAAGGAATCTTTCTCCAAGTTACTATTTTTCAATTTCTCCTTTCTATCAGGGTTTTTGGTGTGTGTGAGTGTGTGTGCCTGTGCACACATGCATGTGTGCCCACATGTCCACATGTATAAAGTGTGTATTTTTGGGGGGATCTTATTAAAAGTAAATGGCTATGACCACTGTGGGTTCAGTGACTGGAGGAGTTTTCAACGTCATGATATTATTGTTTAGTGCTCAGGAAAAGTAGGCATGTGTTTTTGTGTAAAAATATTGATTTTATAACACATTTGATGTGTTACTCTTTGGAGAAAAGACTACAAAATTCATTCTCAGAATATTTATGCATTTATTTATATACTTATTTACCCATTTATTTTATGTAGTTTGGGTTCTATCAAAGTAATAGTAAGTACTTAGAACCTAGGAGGGGGGAAATGCTTACTTTGATGATTCTACATTATCCATTAAAACCTCCCAGTGCACTCTCTGCTACAGTTCATAGACAACAGTAGCTATCAGTTTCCAACTGAGGCAGTTTAGATTCAGCAGTAGAAATTGCAAATTGCATATTAAAGGCTGTGATTTCTAATCACACATACCAGAATCAGATTTGGAAGGAAAAGAGGTCGTCTAATCCCAGCTCCTGCCATTAGATAAGGCTTTACCTAAATCTTTTAAGGCAGAAAACTAATCATGTAATTCTTAAAGATAGCCAGCTGCTGAGTTTTAAAGGTGCCTTTCTTTGGTATTTTCTGTCAGAAAGCTAACCCTAATATGTGGACTAAACATTTGGTTGCAGTTTACCTTTTTTTTCTTTATACAGTTCAGAGAAAACTCATTCTCACTCTTCATATACTCAAAGGTAATTATCATTTTTTCTATGTTGTCTTTTTGATTACATTGGCCACCTTCAACTTTTTCCTGTTAATATCTTGGAAGTGATTTTTCCTTCACTATAACTGTGGTCTCAGTCCTTGTTTCCTATGTCCTGATCTGAGGTACTTTATAGGTAGCCCCTCATCTGTCTCAGATCTGTGGCTCACTTGCTTGTGATTTTCCTGTACTTATATGTTTTTAAGTACAAGATGATACTAGTATATTTCACAGGTTGACTGGGTTAATTACCCATCTTTATTCCAATTGACCCCACTTTTTCACTATATTTCATTTATCCCATACCTAGAGTTTGGATGATTTTATTCCTTCCCTGAGACAAGATCTGAAAAATAGTGTTTGTGTTATCTATCGCTCAGTAACAAAATATCCCAAAGTTAAGGGCTTAAAAAAGCTATTTTGAATTATTTCTCACAATTTTGTGGGTTGATCGGAGTAGGGTCACCAAACAATGACCCAAGCAACAAATCTATTCTGTCATCTGTTTTCGTATTTCCTAAGAGCTGAGAAGAGATTTATTTAATTTTTAAATATTTGAAAAGTAAATTTTAAAAGAAAGAGTATTTTGTGATATGCAAAATTATATACAATTAAAATTTCAATTTCCATAAATGAAGTTTTATTGGAACACAGTTACAATCATTTGTTTATGTGTTGACTGTGCCTGCTTTTGTACTACAACAAAAGAGTAGTTGATACAAAGATCATTGACCTGTAAGGCCAAAAATATTTCCGATCTGGCTCTTTATAGAATAAGCTTGCTGGCAGATTCCTGTGATGGAATTCAGCTGGGTGGCTTTTCTGATCATCTGGCTTGGATTCTCACGTGACTGCTATCAAGTTTTGCATCAGATTAGGGAGAGCGGGAAGGCTTACCTGGGGTGAAGGGATGGCTGGGCCTTTTTCTCTCTACATGCCCCCTTCATGAGGTTTTTCCTCATGGTCTCTATGGCAGCATAGACAGAATTCTTACATGATGGGTCCAAGCTCCCAGTAGCTTAAAAACAGAACTTGCCACACTTCTGCTAGGCCCAGAATTGGCACAGTATCACAATATTCTTCTTGTTAAAGCAAGTCAAAGGGTCAACCAAGATTCAATGGGAGGAAATAATACAGGTACATAAATACTAAGGAGGGGGTTATGTTCAGTAGAGAGAGAGAAATGAGAAAAGTACTAATTACAAGTAAATGTTATTAACTTTAATATAAAAATGAAAGAAAAAATGAATCCTTAGAAAAGGGAAATTTGCTTTGAATCTTAGAGTTCATTTCATTTTGAATGTTTAAGTAAGAAATGACTTGACAGGAAAAGCAGACAAAAGCATTGTTGAACAAAACAGCATTATGAACATTGTTCCCGAAGAAATGTCAGAAAATATTGCTATTAAGACTGGCATTATTAACAACCATAACACCACGAAAAGTTCTCTAGCATATGAAGAAGTTAAGAAACTAAAGAAAAAACTAATTTTATACTCAAACATACATTTCCTTTACCTTCTTTGTGTCTTCATAGGAAGTCAGAAAGGAACTTTCTTCTTGACATTGGAGTCTCTGTATAGATCCAGCCTTGCTAAACTTCTTGAACTGTTGAATCCCTAGCTCTATGAATGCTGCCAAAATTTCTACTTGTTTTCTATTTCACATATACATACATGGATAATATATGTATCTATACATATCTGTACTTATGTGTATATGTATATGGACACATCTGCATGTAAATATATGAAGATTAACATCTGAAATGTTGTTCTAAAACTCAATAGGATTACCAATATTTCTTTTCCTTATTATTAAATAACTTCTGTTTTCAACATGTTTATTGTTCTATATAATCACATAAAAACTTTGTTTTCTAAAGTTTGTTTTTCATTCTGATTTCCAATTCTATTGACCTTCCCTAAATCACCAAGCTGAAAATTTGGCTTGTCACCTTGTAGTTAACAAATAGGAGATCTAAGCAGACTTGACATCTTCTTATGCCTTAAATTCAGATCCTTGCTTCCAGTTATCAACCTCATGCAAGATATTGAACAGTGATCAAATATGTTTGTCAGATCAATTTTTTGTGAAATATATTTTTTGACATCTACTTTCTTGCCTAGGAAATTAAAACAATATGGTGAAACAAAGTTCTCAAATGGGAATCATAGGCTGATGAAGGTTGGGATGAGGGTGGAAGTTTGTGGAGACTGGAGGAGTCTGGGAATTCTACCACAGAACAGGGAGAAATATGGCCAGAAGTGGTTATTACTGTCAAGAAATGAGAAATTTGTCCAATCTATTATCCTCTGCTACACCTTACGGCCTGTGCTTCTATCCCTTCTCCGATAATTGTCTGTCCCTTTGCTCTTATTCAGAAAGAGAACATAAAAGAATTGAATGTTTTTCCAGTTTCAGTGGCAAAAGCCACTCTCTCTGAGTATTACAGGGCTTTGAGCCCTGCTCAATATTTTAATTCTATTAATTGTGCATTATCTATTGAGAGGTTATTCTTTTTACCTTTCAGAATACAAGATAATCAAGTAATTACTCAGAGGACTAGAGCTTCCTGTGGTGTAATGAGAGATTTAGCTGTGTAATTTATAGTACTCAAACAAATGAGCCAATTTATATTCCCAAAGTAGAAAACAGTAGAACATTCAGCTCAGATGTCTTTCTTCCACTTTCCAACTTATTAGATGGAAAATAGGTTCTATAGGCTATGATTTGCTAGAAATACTCTGAAGAACACCCATTAAACTATACATATCAGCATTTAGCTTTGGGGTAAACAATCTTATAGATTGTTAATAACCAGTATTTACAAAGCATTGATGTTTTATGCATTTGGGTGTTACAGTTCAAGTGGATCATGTATTGATGTATTTATAATAGAAGAATCTGGAAATTATTACTAAAAGTGTTAAATTTGATAAAAAACTAATTTTAACTCTTAATCAATTAGCTTACATAGTCAAGACAGTGCAGGTTAAAATCTTTACATGAAGAACTAAAAGGAAAGATTTGAAAGTCTTCTATGTTATGTTCATACGTAACCAAGTAGCCCAGACCAACACAGCTTTTAGAAATTAAAATCTCTTGGAAGAAACTTTAAAATAGGGAGAGGAGGGCTTTTATGGTTGGTATTAGCAAAATCAGTTTTTGTTCCAAAAGGAAATAAAAAACTTGGGCAATAAATGAAGGAATCTTCCAAGACTTCACTGGTTAAAAAGGGAAAGCAACAGAACTCACTGAATACCTCTAATGTGCAAGGCACTTTGACATAAAATTTTCATTGTGATACTCAAAATGAATAATCCTGTGAGGCATTACTCTGCCCATTTTCCAGACAGCTATTATGAGAAACAAAGGCATTTTATAAGTTATTTCAGGTAACAACTAATGGAGTTAGATTCTGAATTTGAATCATGTTCTCTTTGGAAAAAAATATGACCTTACTAAACAATCACTTGGAAATTTCTGTGGAGTTGAGTATTATTTCCCTATGGTTTCCTTTGTCTGCAAGAAATCTTCATTTAAAAAAAAATTTTGAAATAATTTATGTTAGCCCAGCAATAACTTTCAGGCAACATAGTTTTTGCTAACATGGATTTGGGAACAAACGACAAAATACCAGAATGTGGTTAATAGTCACAGCCACTGAATGACAAGTCAGAATTATCCAGCAAATCTTATCTAACTTTCCACCAATTTTCTATTTTTCCAAATACTTAATGAAATTGGAGAGATTTTAGAAAGTATATTTATATACAGTGTGATGTTAAATAATTTAGATGTTAAAAAGCTGTTAAAAGTAATTAACCCTGCAGTATATACTAGCATTGTGTCAACCCATTAAAGTCAATTGATGTATTTTTCTTATCATGTTACATTTCCTGCCAATTTCATCCTCAAACATATAGTATCCACATAGCGAATCTAATATTTATCATCCACTTTCTGAATTTTAAGATGTTACTATGTGTGTGTTCTTCAGCAGTATTTGTATAGTTTTGCATTTTTAAAAAATGTTCATAAACATCATATGTACTATGTAATTTGCTTATTCTTTCAAAATTATGTTTGTGATCTATATCTATATAAATTTATTCATTTTTTTCACTGCTATGCAAAATTTTCTACTCTATCGCTATATACCAAATACCACATTACCCACCCTCCTGGTATAAAAAGATAATAATGCTTTTAATCTTATTACTGTAAACAATGCTACTGCATATTGTCTCCAATCTCTCTCCCGGGGCATATGTGCAAACTGTTCCTGCAGTCTGTAGTCATAAGAGCTCTATGAGTCCATTCTTGAGTTATACAAATTTACCATTTTACTATCTTTAATTGTGATCACCTAAAATTAGTATTATCAAATTTTAAATATTTTAAATTCTGTATGAAACTTCATATCTTCATTTTAGTTTGCATTTCTCCAATTCCTAATCAAGATGAGCAAATTTTCATATGGTTACTGGACATTACAATATACTCTTCTGTTGATAATGTTTATATTATTTGGGCATTATTTTATTGAATTGTTTCCTTTATTGATTTATTATTATTATTATTATACTTTAAGTTCTAGGGTACATGTGCATAACGTGCAGGTTTGTTACATATGTATACTTGTGCCATGTTGGTGTGCTGCACCCATCAACTCGTCAGCACCCATCAACTCGTCATTTACATCAGGTATAACTCCCAATGCAATCCCTCCCCCCTCCCCGCTCCCCATGATAGGCCCTGGTGTGTGATGTTCCCCTTTCCGAGTCCAAGTGAGCTCATTGTTCAGTTCCCACCTATGAGTGAGAACATACAGTGTTTGGTTTTCTGTTCCTGTGATAATTTGCTGAGAATGATGGTTTCCAGCTGCATCCATGTCCCTACAAAGGACACAAACTCATCCTTTTTCAAATGTCCATCGACAGACTGGATTAAGAAAATGTGGCACATATACACCATGGAATACTATGCATCCTTTATTGATTTTTAAGAGTTCTTATATACTCTGTGCTCACCAATTACATGCTTAAAATATCATATTTCCCATCAAACACCTTGTTTTTTTAAAATTTCTCACAGTTAAGATATGGCTCCATCTGGAATTGTGTATAATATGAGGTAGTTATCCCACTTATATATATATATATATATATATATAGACAGAGATCTAATTAACTAGATATGAATAACAAATAGTGTCAGCATAATTTATTGAATGATCTGCCATTACCAGCTATTGTGCAATCCTCTCTCTGACATAAAAGTACATTTTTATAATCTATATAAATTTTTCACATTTCCACATATGCGTAGGTCTCATTCTGGGCACTCTTTTTTCTTGCATTGACCTATTTCTCTGTTAATAAAACAATATCAAAATTGCTATTATATTAGAATATGGCCTAATATCTCATGGCTTATGCTACATCTGGTTTTGACAATTCTATTGGATTTTCTCAACCATTAGTTTTTTTCTTCGAATTTTTGAACTAATGTGCTAATTTTAATGAAAAACTTGCTTATATTTTGTTGTAATTTAAATGTAGAAGAATTTATCATTTTTATAAGGTGTATTTCTGTTGATGAACATGGTATATGTTGTATTATTTTAATCTATTGTGTTCTCAGTAAAATTTATCACTTTATAAAGTTATTATTCATTATTTTCAAAATGTCTTTGGTACCTTATAGTATTTGATTACATTTATACAATATTATTTTAAAATAACATTTTGAATGTTTGTCACTAATGTATATGAATACAGTATTTTTTTTTTTTTTTTTTTGCTTGGTAAAGAAATGTTGCTGAACTTAATTTCTTCAAGTAACGTAATTCAATTACTGTCTCTGAGGGAAGTCTGTTGTGTTTTTAAATTTTCAGCTATAATGAGAAGCATATGTATTTTATTTAGCATTTCTACTTGGTTTATATCAAAGTGCTTTACAGAACATGTAGCCTGAGATGATTTTTTTCTTAAGTGGTTTAAGTTAATGTCCTTAGTGGAAGAAAAGCAACTTTAATCCTAATTGTTAACCTTAGTGTTTTGGATATGAAATTTACTTTTAAAATATTGTACATTTTAATATATTACTTTCTAAAATATATGTAATTACCTTAAGCATAAAAACAAAATAAGCAGTATAATCAGCATAAGCAGTAAAAGTCAGTAAAAATTCCAGAGTTTACTGCGGAATGAGCTGATGCATCTGTTGCTACTGTATCATAGTTGAGCTTTTCCCTGTATCCAATCTGGCTTTCCTCACTCCCTCCTCAACAGGTATTATCAAAAAGAAGAGCCCTCAATAAGCTTTCTGTACACTAACTTCCATCTCAGTGTTTCCCGAAGAATCCAAGACATCAGGGTTGAGTTCCAGTTCTACAGTGAGTCAGAAGAATGTTACAGATGACCCAGTCAATGCTACAAAGAGAGAATCCAGCAGGGTCCAATCCATGGACAGGGTTACTACTTAGGAATTCTGGATCATCCTCAGATCGCCTGTGTCTGAAGGGCTAGGAAGGGGATATGTGTGGAAAATCAGCACGGAAAAGGAAAGTCAATCTTGCCTACTCCTTAAAGTCATGTATTCCTTGGAGTTCCAAAAATTTGAGCTCTAAACATGACTTTGCTTCTTGCTAATGATGTGAGATTGTGACTTCTATAAGTGCTGGTTTTCTCTTCTGCAATATGAGAATACAACAGGGTGATGCTAACTATTATATGAGGAAATATTTGTGAAGTGCTTAGCACTGTGCCTAGCACATTTTTTTTTAAATGAGTACCTCCTTATATCTGCAAACATTACCTACTTTAATTCCCCACATAATTAGGAAAGATATCAGGTTTTTTCCTGCAAATTAGTAGCATCAGAGTGATAGAAAGAAAACAAAAAGCCAACGATATGGAATAGAAGGTTTCAGTTTGGAAGGAGGGAGAGGTCAAAGGACACAGAAAGGCAAGTAGCTTTAAGGAACAGAGAGGAACTAGAACAGAGTTGCCTTCAGGATGTTACCATACTCCCTGCCCTAGTATTTAATAAATACTTGATACACCTAAAACTTCAACATACCAGGCAAAAAAAAAAAAAAAAAATACAAACAAACAAACAAAAAAAACAAAAAAAAAACCCTCTTGAGCGATAGATTTAAACTTCATAATGGTCTAAGATAAATGAAATTTAAATCTCAAAGAAAATCATTTGTATAACTGGGGACTTGGAACTTCAGCACCCTGTTCCTGTAAAAGTTCTACCTCCTTAATTCCATACTTAAAATAAATGTATTAGTCACCATAGCCATACTTTGAAAAATGTGATACTCTGCAGGAAGTGTTGTCTTTTCTAATGATATATTCTCTTTGCTTGAGTGGTCATTAACAGAAAATGACATAGAGGTTCTTATCAATTTTCATTTAGATAGCATGGAAAAGCAAGGAATTCAACGTTCTTCAGTTTTTACATGAAGAGTGTCCTACTTGGTACTTTATTAACAAAGTATTTTATGATTGTACTGTATTAATGGAATTGATTGATACAAGATGATACATTCTTTTTTTTAAATTATTCCTTTATGGCTAGTTACCTTAGGGCACCAACAAACTTTTTTCATATTTTCATCCTAATATATTTTAAAAACTGGGATATATTGGGAGTTAACTAGGTCAGCTCCTTCTTCCCACCTTCTTTTCCTCTAGCCAATCATCTTCGTTTGTCATTAGAGTAATACGAAGTGATATAAGAAAGTTGCTACCTGGTCATTCTGACAATGCCCCTGACAATACTTCAGTGATGATATTGTTTCGACTCTCAGCACAGTCTTCAGTTTCACAGATTTGTATCATCTGTTAGTATCCCTAAGATGATCAGAGTCAGGGATATAGATTCACGCTAATCAAAATCTCAAGGGAACAAAATGTGCATGTGGTAATTTCCATTGAAAACTGTAATTATCAAGTAGAATGAAATGTTTAAATGGCCCTAATACTTTTATTCTCTCTCAGAAAGCTGTATATGATTATAATTAGAAATTTGTTTATAAGTAAAATAGTGTTATGGAGTTATGTAATTTCAAGGGATTTTGAGATCAAGCTTAAATGGTTTGTTGCCTCTGTCTCCACAGTGGGTGTGTATGTTAAACAGATCATAATGCTAAGGACCATTGTCTGGAGGACTGCCACTCTGGGATATTGAGGAATGAACTGCCAGCTTCTCTTTTTGACTCTAGCATTTCTATATTTCTGATCAGCCATGTACCTTCAGTGGCTATATGTAACCTTGTAATATATTAATAGCATTGTCTTAGTCACAATTTAAGTACGCTAATGTAGTCATATTTTGATAGAAAATACACCCTCATCTCTTGATTGGGACCACCCATTTCTAAGAAATAATTACTTAGGTGGGTGTTTTTCCATATGGCTGACTTCATCCATTTACATATTGATTTTCTGTAATCGAGTCTTAAAAGTTTAACAAATGTCTAAGTTCTGAGGAAAACTTGTGCACTTATATCACTCTTCAGAGTGTATTTGAGAATTCAATTCTTTTAACTGTACTCCTTTTGTGGATAATTTTATTTATTATCTGGTGATAGTTTTACATTCAGCTTATTTAATGTTTTAAATAGGTCATCTTTAACATGATTAAAAAATCTTTTAAAAAGTATGAATAAAAATATCTCCCTCTTTTATTTTCCTCCTTTCCTTTTCCTACCCCCACACATTCTATAAACACCAATTGTTTTTTTCTGTATCCCTCCAGAGTTTCCATATATGTATATAAGCCCTGTGAATATATATTTGCTAGGTGCTCTTTACACAAATGCTAGATGTCTGTACACACTGTTCTGTGCCTTGCCTTTTAAATTTAACAGGTTACTTTGGAAAGCTTTCCAAATCACAGCATAGAGAACTACTCATTATTTTTCCTAGTTGTACAGTATTCCATTGGGTTAATGTACCATAATTTATTCAACCAGTTTCCAATTAACTTTTCATTGTTTTCTATTCCTTTACTGTAACAACAAGATAACAACGCATAACCCAAATATAAGTTATTTCATCCATGTATAAATACAAAAACTTGCTAAACCAAAGGACACACAGCAATTATTTCAGATGTTGCATAATTCTTCTCCATATGCATCATACCATATTATACTCTTATTAGTAATTTACAAAGTATGTTTAGCCAGAGTGTGTTACCAGCTTTTGGGTTCTGCCAGTTTGTTAAGTGAAAACTAGATCTTATTGGAATTTTAATTTGCCTTTCTCTGTAAGATTGGGAATATAACTAAATTTATTTATTGAATAAGTATTTATTAGGTGCCTACTATGTGCCATTATTATTCTAGGTGATGGAAATATAAAAATGAACCAAAAAGAAAGAAATCAAATATATGTATATAATTATACACGTAATGATATATGTACAGCAAATTCTATAGTATGTTAAATTATGATGATTGTTACGAAGAAATACAAAACAGACTAAGGTAGAGGTGAGATGATAATCAAGGTAGGCTTCTTGATATGATGACATTTGGGCAAAAACATGAAGAAGATGAGGAAATGGGCTATCTTAGGTATCTTAGGAAATGAGTTCCATACAGAAGGAGAAACTATTGCAAAATTCTCAAAATGGGAGAATTTCTAGCATCTTGGAATGATCCCAAGGAATTCAATGTGGTCAGAGCAGAAATGGAGAGGGGAAGAGTGGTAGAAGTTGCCAGAGAGGTGACAAGAAGCCAGAATGCACAGGGCCTTGTCGATAACCTAAAGGACTTTGGCCCTTCCTTCCTTCCTTCCTTCCTTCCTTCCTTCCTTCCTTCCTTCCTTCCTTCCTTCCTCCCTCCCTCCCTCCCTCCCTCCCTTCCTTCTTTCCTGCCACCACGCCTGGCTTATTTTTGTATTTTTAGTAGAGATGGGGTTTCACCATCCTGGCCAGGCTGGTCTTGAACTTCCGACCTCCAGTAATTCACCCTCTTCGACCTCCCAAAGTGGTGGGATTACAGGCACAAGCCACCGCGCTGGGTCAGGCTTTTATTTTCAATGAAATGGGAAACCAATGAGTAATGTGAACAAAAGAAGGACATAATATGACATGTGTTTTAAAAAGATTTTTCTAATTGCTATTAAGATTAGGCCATACAAAGAAAGAATGAAATGAAGAATGAATGAAGAAAGATAGTTAGAGGGCTGGTGCAGCAATCCCATTAAGAGGTGATGGCACCTTGACCAGGGTGGTAGTGGGAAAAGTAGGTTGTCAAATTCTGGACATAGCAAATAAGATTTCATGAAGGATTGAACATGTGGTATAAGAGAAGTGAGGTAACTCCAAGTTTTCTGGCCTTAACAACTAGAAAGATGAAATTGCCATTACTTGAATTGCTTTTCAGACTTATTTTTATTTCCTTCTTTTGAATTCTCTATATTTGTTTTTCTATTGTGACTGTGATATTTTTCTTAAAGCTTTCTAGATTTCTTATCACCTAAGAAAAATTATCCTTTTATAGTGCTATAAACTAAAAATATATTATAAAAATTTACATATATATTTTGCTCATGTTACATTTGTTGTGTTTGTTTGTAGATGTTCTTTCCTAAGTTACTTGAATTGATCCATTTTAATGGCTCCTGAGTGATTAGTCAAAATTAGACATTTTATTTTTCCTCCAAGATTTGGGATGTATTATTTTATGGTCTTGTTTCATACTTTTATATTTTACATTTGCACCTTTAATCCATTAGAAACTTACTTTGGTAACAAATGGAAAGTATGAATTTGACTATGTCTGACTAGGTATCCAGTTGTCCTAACATCACTTATTGACTTATCTATCTTTTCTTCACCGATAATATATATGGCCTTTCATAACCTAGATTCCTAGATGTACTCGAGTCCAATTCTGGCATTTCTTTTCTATTCCGTTGGTCTCCATGTCTGTTTATGAGACATGACCATGAGGTCTTCTTTACTAAGGCTTTATAATTATTTTAATAAATGGTAAGGTTAAGCCTATCTCTCTAATTTTCATTTTTATAATTTCCTAGGTATTTTCATTATTTTCTCAGTTGGTAAAATACTTTGGAAGCATCTTGCTTAGTTGCAATTTTTTTAAAAGGAAAGAAAAATGTATGAATAGTATTTTATTGAGATCATGTTAAAACTGTAAATTAACTTAGAGAGAACTGGCATTTTTGCTTTTTGAGACTTCCTATCAGAATATGATCTGTTTCTATTTGTTTTGGCTCTTCCTTTTTTGTTTTTCTAGGTATTTTACATGTTTCTTCAAATGAGTCGCTTGCTTTTTTTGTTAAGCATATTCCTAGTTATTTTATCATTCTGTCGCTATTGTAAATACGGTTATTTTAACTTTGCCCTATACCTTCTAAGTGCTTTCTATTTTATATAAAAATTGTATTAATTTCTGTGTAGTATTGATTTATACCCCATGAATTTATTACATTTTCATATTATTTGTGTGTTTTTTCAATGATTTCTATTATGAGTTTCTGTTTTGGAATCATTTGAGTTACTAAGAGATGGTTTAATCTCCTCCTTTCCTAATTCATGTCTAATTTATTGGCTAACGTATTCAGTAACTATTTTAAAACCCAATAGTTGCAACAGTGAGCACAGCCATCTTGTTTCTGGTTCAATGTGATTTCCCTCTCTGAGCCCTAGTGAAGCCTAATACTGACATTAGGCTGACACAGATACAGTTATCATGATAGGGTAATGTACAGCTACTAGTACTTCCTTAAGAAGAGTCGATTTTTTAAAATAGACATTTCAGCATTGTTGGAGATAATCACATACATTTCCTCTACAGTTCTTAGTGCTGTGGAGAAGAGCGAATCTTTCCTGGCTTTTGCACCTTCATCTTCTGGCCTAGAGCAGGTGCCCAGGAGCTCCTCCCTCTTTGTGTGCAGTGACCTTGGTTGGCTTCCTCACCTCCAACAGCAAGAACAAAAGAGGGACCCTAGAGCTGTATGTGCTCCTGGAAATCTTCCCCCATTCTCCTAACATTCACAGACTTGCCACCCTATTTGCCTTGAGATAATCAGAACAAATCTCATCATATCTACATCACTGAATTCTGATTTCCACAAGGCTCAAATGTATCACCTAACCTTTGAGAAATTCCCTTGCACTCTATTTGACATTGCAACTCTTCTGGTCTATGTCCAGGATACATTATTCCCTACTCCCCTTCCCTGCATCAGGATTTCTTTAGCATGTAT
The DNA here is from genome assembly GCF_002776525.5 of Piliocolobus tephrosceles. Classification (NCBI taxonomy): domain Eukaryota; kingdom Metazoa; phylum Chordata; class Mammalia; order Primates; family Cercopithecidae; genus Piliocolobus; species Piliocolobus tephrosceles. The sequence goes on along the minus strand of NW_022306693.1, from coordinate 20,529 downwards.
CACTAAATTGCAAACTGTATAATTAATTATTATTTTTAAACTTTACTTCTCACTCAACCACCCCACTAGATTATAAATCCATATGGCACAGAATTTGTCTCTCATTTATTGATGTATATCTGGTGAAGAATATTTCTATTGCAGAGTCAATGGTCAATGATTTTGTTTTAATGAATCTAATAATGGAATGAAATATACTAATAAATTTAGTAATATCTAATCATCCTGGAATAAAATCCACTGTTCGTGATGTTACGTTTTTTACTCTGTGACTGAATTTCTATACTAATAGCCTATTTTGGTTTTTTGCCTTGATGTTTATGAGTAAGTTTGGTCTATAGATTTCATTATTATGCAAACTTTATCAGGTTTTGGAGTTAACTGATATAGCTGCTTAAAAAAAGAAATACTTTAGAAGTTTTCCCTGCTTTTCCAATAGTTTAGAAGTTATTATATTATCTGTTTCTAAAGACTTGGTTGAGTCTTCAGAAATTATACAGGTCTAGTTATTCATTTTCTAATTGGAGTATTAAACTCTGACAATTTTGAGTTTTGTCCTGTGAAAATCAATCTGTTTAGAATTCTATCTGTCCTGGAGTTAGTTTGTCATTTACATTTGCACAGATAATATCCATATCATGCAATTTTTCTAAATTATTTAGTGTTGAGAAAATCAGTTTTTAAATGTTTTATTATTTTTTTTAATTTTATGATTATTTCCTATACATATGTGTATTTATGCCTATACATATGTCTGTGTGTCTATATAGATGGGTGTGTTTGTGTATGTGTGATTTTGCTTGGGTATTAATACTTTCTTCCTTTTTCTTAATTTAGTTTAGGTATGGATTTATGTATTTTATTAAATTGTTTGTTTTTAAAAGGAGTCAGCCTTTGTATTTATTTATGATCTCTAGAATCGTTCTGTTTTAAAACATTAATTTTTAATTAATTTTTTTCCTTAACAATACTTTCCATTTTCATCAGTTTGTTTTGTGAATCTTAAACTCTCAGATTTATTCACTGCTTGTATATTTTTAAAATAGATTTAAGTGTTTAAAGCTATTAAATTTTTGAGCACTGTTTTAGCTATAATTATTCCATTAGATCTGATAGGTCATATTTTCATTACAATTTTTTATTATACATTCTACAGTCTCAGTTTGTAATTCTTCATATATTCAACAGTTTTTTTAGATAATTTTGTAATTTAAAAATGGAAGATGCTTCTTTTTCTTTTTAAAAAAAATTTGGTTGTGTTGCATTACGATGAAATGTTTCCAGCCATATTTGTATCTTTGAGTTTTTTTTATTTTTTTTAGCCTAAGATACGGTCATTTTCTTTAACTATTTTTAGGACATTTGAAAAGAGGTCATATTCTCTAGATTCAGAATACAAATTTTGATGTATAAATCTATATAACATCAAATTATGTATATGTTATTTAGATTTTGCTCTACACTAATACTTTTTGTTTCACTTTCCCAAGGAGACTGGGAGATATTAATTAAACTTTCCTTTCAGTATATTCTAATTCTGAATCTACCAACGTTTCGTTTTCATAGACATTGACATAATATTATTTGTTCTTTAATATCCAGTACTATAGTTTCCTTGTTAATTACATGATTTAGCTGTATAAAGTAAACTTCTGTGTCCAGTGTAATGGTTTGGGCCTACATTTTCTGATAATATAATTGGCATATCTGTTTCCTCTTTGTTTATATTTGCTTCCTATAACTGTGTTTATCCTTTTTATTTTTAACTTTTCTTTGTCACTTTAATTTAGGTTTGTTCCTGGTTTATAGAATAAAGTTGTATCTTGCTGTGCAATATAATCTGAATAATATTTTTAATTGGTCTGTGAGACTCATTTCCCCCATCACTATCATATTTTAGTTAATAGCATTACCTTTGTTGTTTTTTTACTTTTGTATTATTAAATATGCTTTTAAATGTATTTTTTAATTTTTTAAGTATGAGGTTGATTTTAAATAACTGTTCCTCCCAGATCTTACAGATGAAACAATCAACAAATGTAATTACACACACCTTCTTTCTAAAATTCCTTTCCAATTTGTGTGAGTTGTTGAATAGCTTCTTAGAAACTTAATGTTTTCATTCAGCTCTACAGTTTCAATCCACATTTTCCTCTTTCAGTTCTATTGTTAAATAAATTTACTGTTTTCTCCAGTATTTTAATTTTCCAGTTATCTCTTGAAAAGTATATAGATCAGCAGTTTCTTCAAAAAAAGGTCTAAGGGAACAATTTTCTTTGGGTTCTTGACTGTTCAAAATTGTTTGATATTAATATGAAGAAAAGTTTGACAGAATATAAAATTTACTGGACATAACTTTCTTCTTGTGAATATTTTAGATGCTCATATTTGGGCATAGAAAGTTGCTATGAATGAATGAGACCGACCTGATTTTTCTTCCATATAAATTACTTGATATTTGTGATGGGCTGCCCAACTATTGTTTCTTTGTCTTTGAAATCCAATAACTAAACAAAGACATATCTTAGTTTTGGTCAAACTGAATTAATTTTATTATCCATTGTTTACTCTTTTATTTTAGAGAAATTTTCTGGCATTATATTTTCAATTAGTTTTTTTGACACATCATTGAAGTTATAGGCTGTGTTTCTGCTCTCTACAAGAAGCATCTTGGTTCACTGTTCTCTACAGCCCCTGAATCCACCATTTGAGAAGTCATTTCTTTCCATTATTTTCCTTGGCTATATTTATAATGACTCAAAGGTCCAGATTTTCTTCTCTCAGGATATTACTTGATTCTGATGGTTTTCAACAAGACATGCTGGCTGATAAATGTCTTAGCCTGGTATGGTCTACATCAGTTCTATGAACAGCGCATTGGGCAGAATAAGTCACACTGCCCCAACCAAACTGTAACACAGACTGGAAAACATAATAGAGGACATGGAAGCCAGGCACAGTGGTGCATGCCTGTAGTCGGGGTCACTCAGGAGGTTGAGGAGTTCCAGACCAACCTGGGCAACATAGCAAGACGTGTCTCTTAAGAATATTTAATGAAAAAGAGAACAATAATGAAAGAGCACATGGATATTCAGTAAGTAATGCTTTAAACACTCAACTTTGATTTAAATTTTCCTGAAAGAGCTATTTGCATAAGATTCCTTTGTCAGGGTGGACTGCTATACTGGTTTTACATGCTAGAGAGCTTTCACAACTCATAAGCTATTGTTTATGCAACTACAAGCACTAAATGCATTCTTAAACCCCCTTTGCAAAATTCTTTATTGATATTTAATTCTTCTGTTTATCTGAACCATAACAGTTCTAGTATGTTTTTGTTTACTGCAGCTTCTACATCTGTGATTACAAAGGCTGTAGTATTACTTCAGAATATGGGATACTTAAGAGTAGTAGAGAAACATTAAGAGACCCTCCAGTGATTTCCTGACTCCTAGTATTCTGTCTTAATAATCCTATCCCTTTAAATATAGGTAAGATCCGTGACTTGCTTCCAAACAATTCAATTGAATATAACAAAGGTAATGTCCTCCCATGATTATGTTATGTTACATAAGACTGAGTCTTAGTACACTGGAAAGAGAGATGTGTTCTTGTTGAGTTGATGAAATAAGAAGTCTTGTTGAGGAAATCGAAGTAACAAGAAACTATGGACAGCCTCTATAAATTGTGAATAGACTCTAGGACCTGAAGTTAACATGCAGCCAACAGCCAGCAAAACATAACTTTCAGCTTTCATCCAGACCCCCTAAGGATATGGATTCTCCTCAATCTGAATGAGCTCGAAACCAGATTCTTCCCCTAGAGCCTCCAGATGAGAATGCATCCTGGCTGACAATTTCACTGCAACCTTGTGGTACACTGAGCAGAACACCCAGCTAAGTTCTGCCCAGACTTCTGTCCAGATTCCTGTGAAATAATAGAAGTATATGTTTCTTTACTTCATTAAATTCATAGCAATCTGTTATTCAGCAAAATAAAACTAATACTTACAGGAAGTATAATTTTCTGGTGTTTTCTAAGATGCCACTATTTGGCCTTCTTGCAGTGCTCCATACATTTTCTCTTTACTTCCTTCTATGTGACTTCTAACTGATTAACATATTTCACAACCATTAAAGAGATTTTGGAGTCTGCAAATTATTTATGCCTCCAAGGTCTACTGAAAATTTAGGTTTTCTTTAAGCTTTTTCTTCCCTTGTTGCTTTAGGATAATTTTCAGAAGAAAAAGTAAAGGTTCTAACTTGCATGTTCATGATAATAGCTGAATTATCCTGCCTTATATAATTCTTACATGTGTATCTATTATTTTGGCTGCTTTATTGGACTGTAAGGGCTTTGATGACCTATCTACTGTAGCACACATAAATAATTTTGACTCACTTTAGGCCTGATCTTAATGGCTTACACAGTTTCTCTGAAAATATTACTGAGTTATAATTAGTGTGAAATGTTAATGTTTAATTCTGATTTGGAGGGATTTTTTTTTCCCACACATTACCCACTAACTCTCTAGTGTTAGATGTAGACCCATTGGTCTCTGGATAATCTAATCTTCATTTTTAACTAATAGGGTAAGCCAATCAGTACCTTGTATCTCCAAACACAGTGATTTGTGTGTGGTCTAATGACCCAAGACAGTATACTCATGTCAATTGAGAATCAGTTGTGTGACTTTTGTTTTAGGTCTCCTTTGACAAACTTCTATTCTAGCTATGTGATTCTTGGGAAAAGTCTTAATCTCTTTCATTCTCAATGATCAGCTCATAATGATATGAGCCTCAAGTTGCCTGGGGTCAGAATGGAGCCAACATAGAAGAAGTAGAACTCAGAGATAAATCCTTGTGACACATTTCAGGCCTTAAATCAATTCATGTTTGGAACACAAATAACCTTGAACTATTCACTATGATTAGTCAATTAATTTCCTTTTTCTCCTAAACCAGTTTAAATTGGGTTTTCTCTGATTTTCTAATGGAATGATGTCATCGAATAGATCTTATCACCATCTTCTGGGTTATTCACATATGTGAATTCCTATAGGTGATTTGTTAATATCATCCTCTCCTTCCCCTGTTAAAAACCTATAAATTTACCTAGATGGAGCATTTGCAATTCTATAGAATCCAGGAATGTTTTTTTAGAACATTCATCACCCTAACGATTATTTGTTCGCTATTTTTCCTTCTATACTGTGAGTTTCTTAAATGCCATACTTTGTCTACTTTTTATTACTACATCCCCAGGTTCATAGTACACCTGATAAATATGTCTTAAATAAATGATCAAACAAGTTAATAAAGATTATAACGCTCTGCTTAAATAATTTATATAGTAGCAATTTGAACATGTTTTTGTCTCCACACTTAACCTCTTCTCCGTTTGAGACAGTGTGCTACAGTAGACAGAGCAACGGATTCATAGCCTAACAAATCTCATCCCTCCATCCTCTGGCTTTGTTATTTGAGACAGCTGTCTTAATGTTTTAATTACTAGATATATGAAATGCAAATAGCATATCTTCCAGAGGTGTTCTGAAAAGCAACTGAGATATTGTGTGTAGTACTTCTCAAAGAGATAAGATATTCACCAAATTCTAATTCCTCCTTTCCTCTTCAAGCATACATTCTGAAGAGGAATATTCATTGTGTGTTATGGTACTTTCTCCTGCAGAAATTAATTGCTGGCCATTGGTCAGTGTTTAGGCCAACTCTACCCTCTGTATCTCACCCTTCATTGTGAGAAGACCTGCTCTCGCCTCCTATTTTGAGTATGCACTTCAGATTTCTCTTCTGATGCATAACTGTACTTGTCATACTCAAATTTCTGTTTGTTCTGCACTTTTGCTTCTATTTACTGACAGCATTAATAATAAATCTTTCTCACAAAAAGGAAGAAAAGAAAAGAATTAGTTCTCCCTGATTCATTTAGCTTGAATACTGCCATTCGGGTTTCAAAAGAAACCTCAATATGAGGAGCCCCTTGCACCCCACTGGTTGGGGAAAGGTGGATAGAAAATACCAAAGAAGCAGTGTCTTGACTTACAGGCAGTGCTATCAATGACCAGCGACTTCACTTTCCTGAGGCATTTCCTTTTCATTTTAATAAAGTTTAAGACAGAAATAAGGAAAAACATTGCTAATGTAACCCTATTTCAACAGGTTCACTCTCAGGAGAGCAAACAGCTCATCCTGCATGGCAGTTTCTCACCTAGCTTCTCACCCAGCTCTTATCCACAGGTTAACAGACACGATAATTATTTCTTCATAGGAGGCATTTCTACCTATTGCTATCAATTGCTCTCTGAGAATTGGAAATAGCAACCCCACTCTCATCCCTCAAAGAGTGAACATAAAACTGAATTGATTTAAGAGAAGCATAGCTACATGAAGTCTGAGATACAGAAGATGGTCATTGTTCCTCTCAGCAAATTGCTGATTGCTCAGTAAAACTTACAAGGGGTGAAAGGTTTTATTTCCAGGCTATAGTAATTAGGGGAGAATGTTTGGGGAACCTACTGAAAAGCTATGATGAAAGGCTGAGAGCATTGTGGCTTTATTAGGAAAATGGCAAACAGTGCTAACAATGTCTGGAAAATAAGATTAGCATTTTTATTCTGGGCTCCAGAGGGAGAAAGTAGCCAATTAAAACATTCAGTACAAAGAGTATCATGCTGGGCATTTAGTTAAAAGATACACTCACAGATTATTTCATCATTCAGTACACTGCCCTTGAACCAACCTAATGTCCTAATAACCACAGTGGGGGAAAAAAAAGAACACAACTTTTCCTTCTGAAAAAAGGACCCACTCACAGTTTGAATTAAAGTCCAAAATCTATATTTTAGTATTTTTATATTGTATAGTTTAGGCAAGGTATATTTTATATTAAAGTGACCAGGGTAACAAATTATGGAAAGAAATAACAGGGTAGATAGGATGGAAAGAAGGAAGAAAGGAGAAACGAAAATGGGGAGGGAGGAGTATGTCAAGTTATGTCACTCAGGAAATAGGTATGGCGACGTTTCATCACCTTTCCTTTTAATCAAGGCTAAGTGGCTTTTTATTTGAGTATCTCCTATACAATCCTTTGCAAAAATGTCAAAACTCTCCCTTGTATAATTTGACCTTTAGAGTCCCTTAATGAAGAATTTAACAGTTTTCTTTCTGCATGGTTTCCCTTGTTCTATATTCTATATCAGGCAGACTGAGTTATGTGAGAAGAGATAATACAGGATATTAAGAGAGATGGTTTTTGTTCCCAGTGAGTGAATGACATTTTGTTTTTTTTATTTCTTCATAAAAATATTTCTATGATTATATTAATCGTGAAGATATGTCACAAGGGTTGCCTTCTCTGACACCTCTTCTTGCCCTTGTTCATCCACTAGTCCTAGCTTGGGTTTTGTTCATCTTTGCCTCACCTCATACCATCCCAGTTACCCAATTCTGCTACTAACTTCCCACGTTATAAATGCAAATAATTAATATGTTCCATAGCTAATCCCATATAAATTTTAATTCCCAATATACTAATACAATATCCTGTAAATTCATATACCATGGTCACAAACTAAATTGGCATGAGGTGCACTATTTCAGAGGAATGAACACACTTTCTCGGAGCTTCCTCCTCCACTACCTAATTGAAGTTCCAGTCCTGTTGTTGTACAAACTCTTTAGAAAAAATACTCAACTGTGTTTTGTTTGCATATAAGTTAGAAAAACCGTTGATATGATGCGGTCCAAAGCATATTTTGCTTCCTAACACTTTGTTTAAAGTATCTACATTTGTGTTGAGAGAAGTTTAAAAACACCTGCAAGCAAAGATAAAAGTGACCAAAACAACATCTAGATATGAGTGACTTAGATGTCTTAGAGCATGCTGAGGATCCAATATAAAGATCAACAGCTCCTGGTGATTGTACTGAATGTTTTAATTGCTGGTGAAACCCCGTATCTACTAAAAATACAAAAAAAAAAAAAAAAAAAAAAAAAAAAGCCAGGCATGGCGGCACACACCTGCAGTCCCAGTTACTCAGGAGTCTGAGGCAGGAGAATCGTTTGGACCCAGGAGGCAGAGGCAGTAGTGAGCCGAGATCACACCACTGCACTTCAGCCTGGGCACAGAGCGAGACTTTGCCTCAAAAAAAAAAAAAAAAAAAAAAAAATCAACAGCAAACTTTAGGGGGTTTTGAGTACCCAGAATATTTTAGACTCCAGAAGTATCAACCTTTCTTCCCCTCATCCTTACCACTTTTAGCCTCCTGGACTTTGCACCTCCTATTTACTTTCCCTCACTCGACTATGTTAGGAAGTGTGTTAATGGCATCCAATATAAATTACAAAACAATAACCTTACTGTTTCCCAGTCCTTCACTCTACACATATTTCATTAGAAAATTCCTCTGCTCATATTACCAGCATTTAATTTTCATGAGGCTATGAAAGTTCCAAGTGAATTAGCATCAAATTAAATAACAGTATCTTAGAAGTGAAAGTGATATTAAGTTCAACTTATTGCAAATATTCAATCCTAGTCTTTTTTGTATGGTTTGAAATCCGACCACCCAGTCTCTGTGAGGATTTCTGGTCATCAGAATTTGCTTTCCCACACGACCATCTACCCAATTCTTAGTCAGTTTTAGTATAAAATAGCTTTCTGTGCCATTAAACTAAATTTCATTTCTATTTTCCTTAGATATGACATTATTTAAAATATTTAAAGATCGCTATCATGAATTCTCTAAGATTTCTGTTCTTTGGGCTAAAAGCCCAGGTTTTGTCTATTTATACGTAACACATCACCACATATATTCCCCTCCAATGCTATTCCTAAAAATAGGTTCACGGCACATCAACACAAACTCCTGCTGTTGTATTACAGCAAATTGTAGTTGAATTACTATATCTCACAATCTAAGCACTAAAGCTCTGTAAACTCCACCTGAGGCTGGGTAGCAAGATTAGGAGACAATCGTACATGATGCAGGTTTATTTATAAAGTCCCCAATTAAGAAAAATATTTACAGATAAAAGATCAATGTTTTTCTTTTGTCATTATATTTTTCTGATAAATAAAGCAATATTCCATTGAAAAAAAGTTCTTAGATTGAAAGAATGTTTTCCTCATGAAAATTTTCTTTACTTTTGCCTGTTTACTTGAAGAAAAAAAGTTAATTCTCTGCTTCCTAACAAATTCACAAACTGCTGATATAATAAGTACATATATATATAATTCTGTAAAATATTAGCAGAAGATGTAGGAAATTGTGCTTATGATTTGACAATAGGAAAAAAGAGGGCTTCTTAATGATAAAGAATAAAACCATTAAGAAAAGGATAAAAGTCAAAAAGTCAATTACATACATATACACACATACATACACATACTTGTACATGCATGTAACAGATTATATTTAATATGCAAAATAAAAGAATTAATGTTGACAATACATAAAGTGCTCCCATAAATCAATAATTTAAAAAGAAAATACAATAGAAAAATGGGCATATGAACAAGGAATTCATAGAAAAAGAAATAACAGCCAATAAATATATAATAAACCAATTGGTATTATTGGTAATTAAGATAATACAAATTAATACAAAATATGAATATTACTTTATACTCCTCAGTACAGGGAAAAAGTTTGATAGCAGATGTGGGGAAGAGTAAGGGGACATGATAACCTTTTTTATGGTTTGTGCAATGTGAATTGAGATGATAATTTTGGAGAGCAAGTCACAATAGGCAGTAAAATTTTAAATTATCACAGTCCATGGACCAGACACTAAATTTCCTATTAGTTATCATAAAAAAAACTCACTCACATGGACTAAGAGATTGTACATTAGAATACTTTTTTTGTTGACAGTATGAGAGAAAGAGCAGTAGTGGTTGAAATAGGAGGAAGCAGAGAAAATTCATCATAATGTTTATCATTTGATCCAAAAACAAAAAACAAAATAATGAGAACCAAATATAATAGTATAATCTATAAAAGTTTTGCAAAAATAAAAGAAGACCTAAATCTATCAAAATCTACATACTAGTCAGGTGTGTACCTCAGAATATTAACCCCAAATGAAGATATACTCCAGCCAATTGACCTATAATCAAGTTGTAGCCCAGCAAAACTATTACCTTAAAGATAAAATAACTCTTCATGGATAAGAAGACAGTGAAAGGACCAAATTACTTGCAAGAGCAAAAAAATTAAGCTGATATCGAGCTTCTGAAGAACAACATAAACGCAAGACAAGAGTGGAAACACATTTTTCAGAAACTCAAAGAAAGAAAGTGCAAACCAAAGTTTTCATACAGAAAAATATTTTTAAACATGGATATAAACTTGAAATCAGAAAGCACTGTACTGATGTGCCATGCTTGAAGAATTTACTGTAGCATAAACTATATCCAACCAAGATACAACTGGGGAAATTTGGGCCAAAGATTTATAGTAAGCATTATCTGGTCAATTCTGCGTTCAGAGAAAAGCAAAAAGATATACATCAATAAACTGGAGATGAAGCTAAACTACAAAAAGTAGTAGGAGACCAAGAAACTACTCCTTGAAAAGCAACAGGTCCATTATAATACAAATTAGAAATAACACTACTTCAACTAAGGAGGGGGGAACAAAAGGAAGACGAAATAATTATTTTACTATTGAATAGTTGGTTGATGGTAGTCAACCTATCACCTAAATAGTTGGTAGGATACTATTTAAAACTGACAACTTAGATAGTAAAAGGTATTTTTTTTAAAGTGGTACTAGGGCATTATAAAAGCATAAAACAAACATAATTACTAAAATAATATAAATACAAATATTCCAAGCCTCCCAAAATGATGTAGGTAAAAAGAAAAGTAGCAGATATATATATATACACACACACACACACACACACACACACACACACATATATATATATAATTTATAAGTTAAGCTAATATGATAGCATTGAGACTAAACAATAGCTATATCAAAAACTAAATGGTCTTATCCTATCAACTGAAATACCAAATTGCCTCATGAGGCAACACCCATCCCTGTGTGTTCAAAAGAGAACCATCTGAAAGAAAGGCTAAATATAATGAAATGAACAGGAAAGGAAAACGGTATGAAAGCAGAGGCTGAGATCTTGACGTTAAATAAAGTAGAATTCAGGCCAAGATATATTAAATGTGACAAAAACCTAAAAGTCACAATTCGAAATACTGATATAACAATTGAGAAGGTTTCTACAATAAATAACGCTGCCATTATGTTTATAAAGCAGGAACGACAGATAATGTGAGAGGAATCACAGTAATAATAGAAAACATTAACACATTAATTTCAAAATAAGATATATCAAGTATACAAAGTAAGTTACAGTATATGTGAATATGTAGCCTTATGAATATATATCAAATATACCTTCTTAATTGTACATCAGTATTATAAAATGATCATCTCTTTGGTAACAGGGAAACAACTGGTAAGTTCTTTAAGAAGAAATAAGACATAGAATAATCTGAGCACAATGAAAGCAACTAGAAGCTAATAGAAAAATGCATACTGAAAAGATTGTCCCTCATGGAAACTTAAAAACAAAGAAACAATAAGGCTATTATGTTAATTAAGTATTTGAAGAAGGCAAAAGGAAAAATCTAAAATAAAACATTACATAACAGAAAATTGTCAAATCTTTCTAGCAGTATTATTATTATTATTGAGAAGAGTCTTGCTCTGCGCCCAGACTGGAGTGCAGTGGAGCAATCTCAGCTCACTGCACTAACAGTAATTTAAAAATTTTTAAAAATCGATAGGCTAAACAACTTTCATCAATAAAAAAGAATGAATAAAAATGACATTTCCCTTCAAGCAGCGAGACAAAGAACAATAGAAAATCAAAATAAAACAAGAAAACAATAACAAAATAATAGAATAGAAAACAACAAAGAGTAGTTTTGATTAATGACTAAAAACCTTGGTTCATTGGTTCGTTAGACAAAATATAAATATAATAAAGTAGACAAGCCACCAACAAAATCAAGAAAATTTGGAAGGAAGCCCAAATTTCCAAATAAAAAATGAGAAGGAGGAATGACTATTAAACCAAAACTTTAAAATTTGTATATAATGAAGAATTTATTTGGATGTGTCTATAAAATTACATATTCAAAGCTAGGTAAAATGGATAATTCATTAAAAAAACAGAATTTGCCAAAATTGAAGGCAATAGAAATAAAAAACTTACTGGACAATTTCCATTGATGAAATAAAGATATGAATAAACCACTCCTTGAAAAGCACCGGGTCCATTAATAGATATACATTAATATTTAATATATTCCATAAATATTCATCGATGAATATTGTTATAGAAAGTAAAGGATAAGAATTAGAAGAGTTCAATGCCACATTAAGAAAATGATGCATCATAATCGAATGATATTTATTTCAGAAATGTAAGCCTAAGTTTAACATTACAAATCAATTGATATAATATGCCATATTAATAGAGCAGAAAAGAAGATGTATAACATTATACTCTCAGAAACCAAAAGGGCATTTGACAAAATTTGGTTCCCATTTCTGATGTAAAGGACTCAATAAATATGAACTGATGAATACTCCTTAATATATCATTACATGATAAAAATGCATACCTCATTATGAAAGCTAGAAGCTTTTTAAATATGAAACCACGAGACATATTTCCACTAAAATCCTAAGCAAGTGAAGGATCCTCACCATCTTCACTATGTTTTTAATGGAGATAAAATAATCACAGGGAGAAGAATTAGGAAAAACAGGAAGTAAACATATCTCTATTCACAGATGATGTAATAATAAATCTAGAAAATCCTGGAAAATCATTGATAAAGCTAACTCAGGAGGATATATAATTAGCATAAAGAAGTAAATAGTGATTTTATATGTAATCAATTTATATAATGTATAAAATACGTGACATATTTTATAACATGTAATTCATATATAGTATATACTATATAACTTATATAAAATATACATAATTATTTACAAGATGTAGTAGAAGTGAAACCACCATCTGTAATAACAAAAAAATTTAATGAATACTTCAGAAATAATGAACAAATAAAGCAGAATTCAGAATAAAAATGTCAGTATTAAAAGGGATAGTTTTTATTGTTAAAAGTCACACCTGTGAATGAAAGTATAGCATTTATACATATATTTACTCATATGATATTTTAAAATAGTAAAATATTTAAAAATTTAATATATTACAAATAAAAAGTATTACATATAAAATAGTAGAAACTGTTTAATAATAGTATTCACACAACACTGTATAGCAGATTTCAAGTGGACAAAAGTAAGGGTATAGAAAACCTAAAATATGTTAACTTCAGTGTTAAACCACTTTAGTTGTGACAATATATATTATTTGGTTTAAATAGACCATATTTCTACTTATTTTCTGTTTATTCTTTCTGTTCTTTGTTCTTTTATCTTCTTATCATTCCATCTTTTGGATTGAATATTTTTTACAGTTTCATTTATCTCTTTTATTGACTTATTAGCTAAAACTCTGTTTGGTTTTTATAGATGCTTATTTGAGGTTTCTGGTATATACATTTATTATAGTGTTCCTCCAAACAGTACGATATCAGTTCTTAAATGTATAAATCTTACGACAGTAAACTTCTATGTCCACTTACTAGTATTTGTGGTATTATTTTTCTACATTTTATTTTTAAATGTGTTTTAAACCCCACCACAGGTTGTAATTTGTAATGTCAATTGGAGGTGTTTTAAAATTAAGCATTTTTACATACCTACATATTTACAATTAGTGTAGATAAATACTGTCCTCTTCCACTGGTGCTACTGTAAAAGGATATCACAGACTGCATAATTTCTAAACAATGAAACATTATTTTCTCAGAATCCTGGAGGAGGGGATTCCAGGATCAAAGTGCCAGCAGATGTGGTCTCTGTTGAGGACCTGTTTCAATGATGATGCCGTCTCATGGTATCATCCTCACATAGTGAAGAGAGGAAGAGCAAAACAGGAATGAGTGCTGTGTTCTCATGTGGTGGAAGAGGAAAAGAGATTAACGCTTGAGCACTTTTATAAGACAAACTCATTTTGTCTCATCACATTTTAAAGATCCCAGTTCTTAATACCATCACAGTGGGGATTAAGTTTCAACACATGAATTTTGGAAAGCACACATTCAGACTATAGCAGATCCAAAATTTTATATATCCGTTTCATTTTTCTAAAGACTTTTTGAAAATTGTTTTAGTGCTGGTCTACTAAAGACAAATTCTTAAAATTTTTGCATCCTCTTGAAGAATTCATTTTATTTATCATAAATAAATTAACTTTTTTTTATTCCTGATGATATTCTAGCCCTGGAATCAATTTTGTCTGATATTGATTTAGCCACTCCAGCTTTCTTTTGACTAATAAAAACATGGATTTCTTTTTGCATCCTTTTACTTTTAACTTTGTGTGTGTGTGTGTGTGTGTGTGTGTGTGTGTGTTGTAGGCAGTGTTTAGTTAGGTCGCACTTTTTTATTAGAACTGACAATCTTTGTATTTTAATTGGCATATTTAGATCACTTGTATTTAATTGTGGTTCTTGAAATGGTCAGAATTAAATCTTCTATTTGCTCATTTAATTTATATTTGTCCCATCTATTACTTGTTGTATGTTTCTCTCTTTTCTGCCTTTACTTTATTAAGAATTTTCATTATTAATTTTATGTCACTTATTGAATCATTAGCTACAATACTTTGTTTCATTTTATTATACATACCATATATAATATGTGGTGTTCTTATAATTGTATTTAACTTATTACAGCTCACCTTCAAGTAATGCTATCACACTTAATGTAAAAGAAATTTACAATAGGATACTTGCATTTCTGACTGTCCCAACCTGTGTGCCATTGTTGACATACATTTTATTTCTACATGTTTTAAACACAACAGTCCATTGATACCATTTTTGTTTTAATAAGTCAATTATCTATTAAAGACATTAAACATTAGAAAAAGTCTTTTTATATACAAATATATTTATTTATCATTTCTGATGCTCTTTATTCCTGTAGGTAAGTCTCAATTTCCATCTGTTATCATTTTGCTTCTGCCTGAAGAACTTTTTTTTTTTTTTTGAGATGGAGTCTTACTCTGTCTTCCAAGCAGGAGTGCAGTGGTGTGATCTTGGCTCATTTCAACCTCCGCCTCCTGGGTTCCAGCGATTCTCCTACCTCAGTATCCAGACTAGCTGGGATTACAGGCATGCGTCACCATACCCAGCTATTTTTTGTATTTTTAGTAGAGACAGGGTTTTGCCATGTTGCCATGTTGGCCAAGCTGGTCTCAAACTCCTGACCTCAGGTGATCCACCCACCTCGGCCTCCCAGAGTCCTGGGATTACAGGCACAAGACACCGCGCCCAGCCGAATTTTTTAAAACCTTTGTTATAATGTACATCTTCCATCAATGTATTCTTTAGCTTTTGTATGTCTAAGAAACTCTTATTTTGCTTTTGCTCATGTAACATATTTTACCTATTGAATTCTAAGATGATAGTTTACTTTTCTCCCAGTACTTTAATGATATGACTCCATTGCATTTTGGCCTCATTTTTTTCTAATGAAAAATCTGTTGCTGTTCTTATCTCTGCTCCTCAATGTGACTTTTTTATTCTGTCCAATTTTAAGATTTTCTCTTTATCACTGGTTTGAAGCAATTTGATTATGAGGTGCCTTGATATAATTATATTTATGTTTCTTATTTTCTTCATGTCTCATAAGCTTCTTTATGTTTGAACAATTGTTACTACCTATTAATAATTTTACCAACCCATACATATGTCATGTTTATTAGGAATAAATATAAATTGGTTATGAGTTACTGCTCGCTCTTAATTTATCCCTCATTATCTCTTCTAACTAGTTCTGCCATTGAGGGATATGTGCCTTTTTTTCCCCAAATACACTCTTTTAGTTTTGGAGATACGTGGTTTGTTTGCAAAGATTTTAAAAAGACACTTGTAAGTTCACCAATTGTTTTACTCTGCCAGTGTTTTTTTGACAGTGGTCCTGGATCTGTTTGGGAGCTTGCAATGGACAAATTAAAAGAGAGAAAAAGGAAGATGGAAAGAGGGTAAACAGGAAGAGGTCTACATTCAGCCTTCATGATTTTCTATCTCCTCCTTAAACCAGAGCAATTTTTATGTGTTTTCGTTTTTTGGTTAATTTGTGAGTTGTATGAGTATGTGTGTATGAATGTCTTTTAATATATTAAACTTCTTCATATTTGGTCATTTTATTAGTGTGATTTTGTGCTAAAATGTTTTAAAAGAAATCTGAACAACAGTCATGGAAAATTTTATACTCTTCTTTTAATACCTATATAGACAATGTTTTAAAAATATTACTTTGTACTAAAGAGAGAGTTCTAGATTTTTGGTAACTTTCTTATCAAAGTAAAAAATTTGTTCTTGTTCTCACTGGAATATAAAGAAAAGCATTTTTTCCGCTTGTTAAACAGCTTTCTAGTAAGGCTCCTGAAATTACTCTTTGTTTTGTTTTGCTTTGCTGGTTGGATTGCTTTACTTGTTTCCTTATTACTGCTAAGGGCAAAGCGTGGCTTCTCACCTATTCTGCTGAAACAGATTGCAATGTTATATACACTTACTTTATTCCACTGAGCACAGAATACGAATGATAGCGAAGTCTTAAATATCTGCTTAAACTAATTACATTTCATCCTCCCAAATGTCTCCATATGAATATGAAATGTTAAATGCTTTTGAGGAGATTTTATGTTTGAAAATCTGAACTTAATTCAATTCCCACTTCTCAGTTACTTCATTCACCAGCATGATCAGAAAAATCAAATTCAAAATAAATGATGCAGAAAGATCATGCCAGAATCATGTTAGTATGGATATTACCATCACATTTATTCACATCTCCAGTGAAGTAGGTAGTGGTTTCTGAGCAAAAGAGTGTGGATGTTAATAGGGTAAGTATATAAACAGAATTAGAATGAACACATTGGCTGGGCACAGGGGCTCATGCCTGTAATCCCAGCACTTTGGCAGGCCGAGGCAGATGGATCGCCTGAGGTCTGGAGTTTGAGAGCAGTGTGGACAACATGGTGAAACTCTGTCTCTGCTGAAGTAAAAATACAAAAAAATAGCGGTGTGGTGGCACCTGCCTGTAAGTCCCAGCTCCTCGGGAGGCTGAGGCAGGAGAATCCCTTGATCCTGGGAGGCAGAGGTTGCAGAGAGCCGAGATCATGCCACTGCACTCCAGCATGGGCCATAGAGCAAGATTCCAACTCAGAAAAAAAAAAAAAAAAAAAAAGAATGCACATATCACTGCTCACTCATCAAGGAAAATTTCACATTGTAAGAAGAGATAAAGATGTTTCAAGATGATTAGAAGTCTTTCTGCTTCCACTGTGTTCCCCTTGGAAGATATTCTGTCTCTACCTTGGAAGAAAACAAATATATGTGCAAAGAATCTGTTCTTTATTTTGCTTTGATATATATTCCAGATAAGATATTCTCGACAGTTTAATTTGCCTTCCAAAGATTTTCGTTACAAAGTGCATGAATCCATTGAAAATGCTTACTTCGTCTTCATCACAGATGATTAACATTCATTAGATGTGTTCTTATATAGTGTATGCACACACAAAAACATGATAATGGGACTTCATCAGTTTTCTAGCCAGCATGTACATTGTATGTGTGGATGTGTCTGTGTGACCATAAGATTGTGAATAGCATGGGCATTGCCTCTGCCATTCTCCATCACACTTCCAAGATACGTATTTTATAGCTTTTTGTTAACAAATGGCTTAATATAGTTAAGATAAAATTAAGACTTAACATGTTTGTCTTTTGAGTCATTTGCATTCTAATAGGAAAATCTTACAGGTCAAGAAACTTTCACATTCAAATAGTTATCCTCCTGGAATATTGGGCACAAAAACTGAATGGGGGGGAATGAAAAAATATTTTTAACTGGATATTGTTCCCCATTTACTTTTTCAATCAGAAGGCATTATTATTTGCTTGCTGGGGTGTCCAGATTCATTTAAAAGAGTCAAGAACTTTTAATAATGTCTACTGTATCATTAACTCATTAAAATTGATGGCAATGTCCTACTTCAGATTCCTTTGAACACTGACACTAAACTATGTCTGAACTATAGTCCTTTAAGCAGCATGGAGAATAGACCCATGTATGTAGCAAACGTCCTCAGTTTCTAAAGGAAATAAAATTAAGGTGAAAAAAATAAAGGTTATTGGAAAATACTTAGTGTCTACCATTGGGCTAGTTGCTCTCTTTATAAAATCTTAAACTGTGTATTATTAAACCCCAGTTTCACAGATGTAAATTGAGGAATTAGTCACTTCCGTGTAAAAGTAGTATTTTTCAGCCTTCACTTTTAGTTTTGTTCTTGGAAGTGTCACATAGAAACTTACAAAGTAGAATATTTTTTTAAAAATATCCATTTTTTAGGCTACATTAAAAGTCTGCTTACACACATACTCAAAAACATACTCTTAAACTTCAGAGAAATGTTAATCATGGGAATAAAATAGTGAGTTTCACCATTATATTGCTTACTTGACACCTCTGAGAGAAAAAATAAAAAATGAAAGACAAAATTAGCACAAATACTGTCACAACAAAGAAATTAACACAATAGAAAAATTGAAAAATCATGTTCTGTACTCTCATTTCTCCACATAGATATTAATATTATGATCATTTAAAACATTCTTCATATATTTTTCTAAATGATTTGTAAAATGATAGTTTTTAAGATAATTGTAAGAGTATTCACTAAAATTTTGAACTCTGAAGCAATAAATGAGTTTAAATTTTACAGATATTCTCCATTGTTTACTAATAACTACAAAAGAAAAAAAAGAAACTCTTCTGTTAATGGAATTGAGAGAGGGTGTAAGTCATGCAGCAGTGAAGAGAAGAAACTGTTATTTTGTTTTTATGTTTAAGGTAATCACATATATAAAAAGGAATGTACAAACTCTAAAATTAATTTTCATTTTCAAAACACTAAAGTTAACAACTAAGACTAAAATTTTCTTTCTTCTACTAAGTACATTAATTTTAATTTGTTTAAGAAAAAACTCATTTCGGGCTACATGTTCTGTGAACACCTTGATATAAACAAAGTAGAAATGCTGAATAAATTACACATGCTTCTCATTATAGCTGAAAATTTAAAAACGTAAAAGAAATCCCAGAGACAGTAAATCAAGAACAAGCTAATAACCGTAGAGAAAATCTGAATATCTCACAGACCTGAGGGTACTGGACAGCTCAGAAAATAGGAGGAGGGCACATTAAAGGCATCACTTAAAAAAAAAAAAAAAAAAAAAGAGGGCATCATTTTGACTACAGAGTCATGCTAACTTACTCAAAGTGGGCATTTAGAATTGAAACCCCTAAATAACAACCAGAACCATTAAAAGTCTCCACCTTTAGTGAATATGTAAAATTGAAAAAAAAAATACATATTACCCTTTTGTAAAACATTACAAAACAAACGTGGTTTTGGCCTGACCTTAGGTGAAAAATAAGAGTTTTGCTAAATATTATAATGTTAGGCTTGTCTTATGTTAGTTTGAGGTTTAAGGTTATTCCACATTTATGGCATAGGAAACCCAGACTCCAGGAAAGAATGTAAAGTGTTCTCATGATGGTAGTTCCTGCGCCATTTCAAGTCCTTTTCAGAGAGACTTTCCACAACCCAGATCCTGTAGATTTCCCACAAAAGGTATGCTCTCAATCTAAAGTACAAAAATATATTAGGGAGGAAGCCGACTTGATCGTGCACAATGAGAGAGAATATACAAGCAAAAAAACAAACAAAAGCCCACAAACAACATTTAGACTCTTAAAAATTTAATAATAAAATAATTAAATACTGGTTATAAAATAAATATGTGTGAGTAAATGAGATGGAAATGAAAAAACAAAAAAGTAAAATATATACTTTCTTTAAAAAAAAAAAAAAAACTAAGACCAAGAAAAGTTTGAGAAAAGAATCTGTATTAGTCAGGGTTCTCCAGAAAAGAGAATCAATAGAGTGGGTGTGCATGTGCACATTTGTGTACATATATTCTCTCTATATATAAGTCTGTGTGTGTGTATGAACTACAGAATGCATGTATATGTGTACATAGCTAGCTATACATGTACATAGACATAAATATTACATCTATCTATATCCATATAACTATATCTATATATATCTAGATCTCTCGGCCATAAGTATCTATCTTTCTATTGAGAGAGAGAGAAAGATTTACTATAAGATATTGTTTCACACAATTGTGGGGCCGGGCAAGTCTGAAAGTTGCAGGGCAGGGTTGCAGGCTGGAGACCCAGGGAAGAGTTAATATTGCAGTTTGAGTGAGAAAACAGTCTGGAAGCTTCCTTGGGGGACTAGTTTTTTTTTT
>NW_022306692.1:0-2903 GCF_002776525.5 Piliocolobus tephrosceles | reverse complement strand
TCACCAAATCCTGATTGCTGTTGCACATGATCGCTATCACTGATTTAGCTCAGGCAGCTCTGTCTTCCCTGGACCTCTTGTCTGCGGGGTCCCTATTCCAGCTATCCTCATACTGCCTACCTCATCATGCCTTTCTTTTTGCACTGGGCTCCTCTCTAGGCAAGCCGCATCATGCACCATAAATTCTGGGCTTTGCACAATAATTGCCCTTCCCTGAACTTGCTCTGCTGCATCTCACCTTAGTTCATTTGCACCTAGCTTTCTGCCTGGAAAGCACTCACCTTCCTTGTCCATCTGGCAAACTCGTGTGGTCCCTTCAGTATTCAAATGGAGTACCAGCCTTAGAAAGCCTTCCTTAGATCTCCCTGGCATCTCTGGCCATGAGCACAGTTCTCTCCTTGGGGCTTCCATCATTGAACACACCCTAGTGTATTTGTTTATGTATCTCATATAAAAGGGAACCTATTCTTGTTTATTTGTATAACCTCAGTGCCTAGCAAAGGGTCAATGGATGGTTGACGCATAAATTAAAAGGAAAGGAAAATCTACTTTCTAAACCTACCTGAAAGAAACGATAATTCTAAATTAAAATTTAATTATGGTACTCTTTCTGTCTCTCATTTCTGAAGTGTGGTTGTACCTCTAGGTTCTGTCCCAGTGAGTCACAGATTTACCATGAAATGAATGGAGCTGGAGCCTCAGGGCTCCTCGTTGCATACCCTCCTTCCCAGGCCTGGTGATGTGTTCACATGGTTACCTGACATTGCAATATTTGCAAGATACTTATCTCCTCCCTTCCACTTCTCTTCCTGTCAGAATGGTGAAGTGAGCAAAAACACCTTTGGAATCCAGCTAAAGAAGGTTGAGCTGAGAATGCAGTCATATGAATTTAGTCAGATCCATTTATATGTTTTACAGCTGTTTCTGTGAATGAAGTTATTGTCAGCTGACCTGGTGTGAGGAATTAGCACCACAGAGTGGAAGGCTACATTTTCCCTTCTCTCTGCTGAGTCAACTGACCTCATGACACAAAGGTGTAGGGCCAAAAGTCCTATGATGATGTGAATGTGTCCCAGGGCACCTGGTTCTGTAAGTATGTGACTATCAGAGAAGAAGCATGGCTTGTAATTTACAAGGCTAAATTGCGTGTCCCTGGAAAACCCTCCCAGTCATGAGACGTATACAATTTGACTGGATAGTCTTGCCTATCAGGGATACTTAAAGTACTTAAAGTACAATGTATACAATTATATTTTAAAAGTTTTGATGGAAACTGAGAGAAAGATTATTTCTCAGAATTCCTGTATTTGTAGAAATATACACACACCCACCCGTGAGTGTCTCTGTGGGTGAAGCTGCAGATTTTGCCTGAGCTAGACATTAAGACATTAAGATTTTGCCTGAGCAGATTTTGCCTGAGCTAGACATTAAGAACAATCACGATGTTGAAGGAAATGTTTGTAAATTATCAATAGTTAAACAAATTTTGATCAACCATGCCAAAAAATTGAATTATCTTTCTATTCTATCAATAGAAAATGATATTATGTCAAAATTCTTGTCCCATGAAGAGGTTCCAGGAGTGTGTAGCCAAAAATATGGGAAAAAATTATAAGCTATGTCAGAAAATTTATCCTAAAAACATTATGCAATCTTTAAAAATCTTGTGGTATAGATTGTACTTATCAACTGTTTGAAAATGTGTAACTTGTTTTGATTTTAAGTAATTACTCACATTTATACTTCATGTTGTATTTGCATGCATTCTTTTCTCTATTTTAATTTTTTTATTATTTATTACTTTTTGAGACAGAGTCTCGCTCTTTCGCCCAGGCTGGAGTGCAGTGGCATGACCTTGGCTCGCTGCAACCTCCATCTCCTGGATTCAAGCGATTCTCCTGCCTCAGCCTCCAGAGTAGCTGGGATTACAGGCATGTGCCACAATGCCTGGCAAATTTTTGTGTTTTTAGTGGAGGCAGGATATCACCATGTTGGTCAGGCTGGTCTCAAACTCCTGACCTCAGGTGATCCACCTGCCTCAGCCTCCCAAAGTGCTGGGATTACAGGCTTGAGCCACTGCGCCCGCATTCTTTTCTTAAAGATGACTTCCCACATTTTAAAAGTCCCAGGCCCCATACACTCTGTATCTACCTCTAGTCCTTCCCCTCTGAGTCCTCAACAATTTGTGCCTTTCCCATTGTAACACCTTCTTGATGATACTGAGGCCTGTTTTTCTTTTCCAGACCTTTGCTTGTGCGTGCTAGTTGGATGTTGTCTCCTGGTCATCCTCTCAGTTCCCTGCTCCATTAGAGCTTCTGGCTTCCCAGTTTACCTCTTTGATATCATCAGTCCCCTCTCTCTCTTCAACTTCTTTGACTGTATGGCTCATATCTAATCCATCATACCCTCTCAGATATTCTCCCCAGGGTTTCTTCCATTTTACACACCTTTACATTCTTGCTGTTGTCACTGCTGAAGCAGAAATCTCTACTGAGCCACGTGTAGGCTACTGTAGCAGGCCCCTGAACTGGATCTCTGCCCCTATCCTCCTTTAAATAGTTCATTTGATTGGATTTTCCTTTATTCTGATGCAATAAACTATTAGGATTGAAAAAAAAAAATCCATTTCCCCCATCCATTCAAATCTACTCTATGATGCTAATTCTTCCACAGCCCTTGGTTTAAATTTTAAGCAGACCCCACAGCCTGTCCTTGTATTCTTAGATGATAAAAAAAAAAAAAAAAGAAAAAGAAAAAGAAAAATCTTCTGATCACAAAAGTGTTAGTTCTGTGGTTAATACACAGGCCACTATAATAATTGTACTAATCAAGGTGCTCTGGAGAAACAGAACCAATAGGAAGACACACACACACGTAGAGAGAGAGAGAGAGAGAGAGAGAGA
>NW_022306689.1:0-2882 GCF_002776525.5 Piliocolobus tephrosceles | reverse complement strand
TCAGCGATTGAGGATCAAATGAATGAAATGAAGCAAGAAGAGAAACCTAAAGAAAAAAGAAGAAAAAGAAATGAACAAAGCCTGCAAGAAGTATGGGATTATGTAAAAAGACCAAATCTACGTCTGATTGGGGTGCCTGAAAGTGAGGGGGAAAATGGAACCAAATTGGAAAACACTCTACAGGATATCATCCAGGAGAACTTCCCCAACCTAGCAGGCCAGGCCAACATTCAAATTCAGGAAATACAGAGAACGCCACAAAGATACTCCTCCAGAAGAGCAACTCCAAGACACATAATTGCCAGATTCACCAAAGTTGAAATGAAGGAAAAAGTGTGAAGGGCAGCCAGAGAGAAAGGTCGGGTTACCCACAAAGGGAAGCCCATCAGACTGACAGCAGATCTCTCGGCAGAAACTCTCCAAGCCAGAAGAGAGTGGGGGCCACTATTCAACGTTCTTAAAGAAAAGAATTTTAAACCCAGAATTTCATATCCAGCCAAACTAAGTTTCATAAGTGAAGGAGAAATAAAATTCTTTACAGATAAGCAAATGCTTAGAGATTTTGTCACCACCAGGCCTGCCTTACAAGAGACCCTGAAGGAAGCCCTAAACATGGAAAGGAACAACCGGTACCAGCCATTGCAAAAACATGCCAAAATGTAAAGACCATCGAGCCTAGGAAGAAACTGCATCAACTAATGAGCAAAATAACCAGTTAATATCATAATGGCAGGATCAAGATCACACATAACAATATTAACCTTAAATGTCAATGGACTAAATGCTCCAATTAAAAGACACAGACTGGCAAACTGGATAAAGAGTCAAGACCCATCAGTCTGCTGTCTTCAGGAGACCCATCTCACATGCAGAGACATACATAGGCTCAAAATAAAAGGATGGAGGAAGATCTACCAAGCAAATGGAGAACAAAAAAAAGCAGGGGTTGCAATCCTAGTCTCTGATAAAACAGACTTTAAACCATCAAAGATCAAAAGAGACAAAGTAGGCCATTACATAATGGTAAAGGGATCAATCCAACAGGAAGAGCTAACTATCCTAAATATATATGCACCTAATACAGGAGCACCCAGATTCATAAAGCAAGTCCTTAGAGACTTACAAAGAGACTTAGACTCCCATACAATAATAATGGGAGACTTCAACACTCCACTGTCAACATTAGACAGATCAACGAGACAGAAAGTTAACAAGGATATCCAGGAATTGAACTCATCTCTGCACCAAGCGGACCTAATAGACATCTATAGAACTCTCCACCCCAAGTCAACAGAATATACATTCTTCTCAGCACCACATCACACTTATTCCAAAATTGACCACATAATTGGAAGTAAAGCACTCCTCAGCAAATGTAAAAGAACAGAAATTATAACAAACTGTCTCTCTGACCACAGTGCAATCAAACTAGAACTCAGGACTAAGAAATTCAATCAAAACCGCTCAACTACATGGAAACTGAACAACCTGCTCCTGAATGACTACTGGGTACATAACGAAATGAAAGCAGAAATAAAGATGTTCTTTGAATCCAATGAGAACAAAGATACAACATACCAGAATCTCTGGGACACATTTAAAGCAGTGTGTAGAGGGAAATTTATAGCACTAAGTGCCCACAAGAGAAAGCAGGAAAGATCTAAAATTGACACTCTAACATCACAATTAAACGAACTGGAGAGGCAAGAGCAAACACATTCAAAAGCTAGCAGAAGGCAAGAAATAACTAAGATCAGAGCAGAACTGAAGGAGATAGAGACACAAAAAACCCTCCAAAAAATCAATGAATCCAGGAGTTGGTTTTTTGAAAAGATCAACAAAATTGACAGACTGCTAGCAAGGCTAACAAAGAAGAAAAGAGAGAGGAATCAAATAGATGCAATAAAAAATGATAAAGGGGATATCACCACCGACCCCACAGAAATACAAACTACCATCAGGGAATACTATAAACACCTCTACGAAATCAACTAGAAAATCTAGAAGAAATGGACAATTTCCTGGACACTTACACTCTCCCAAGACTAAACCAGGAAGAAGTTGAATCCCTGAATAGACCAATAGCAGCCTCTGAAATTGAGGCAACAATTAATAGCCTACCCACCAAAAAAAGCCCAGGACCAGATGGATTCACAGCTGAATTCTACCAGAGGTACAAGGAGGAGCTGGTACCATTCCTTCTGAAACTATTCCAATCAATAGAAAGAGAGGGAATCATCCCTAACTCATTTTATGAGGCCAACATCATCCTGATACCAAAGCCTGGCAGAGACACAACAAAAAAAGAGAATTTTAGACCAATCTCCCTGATGAACATCGATGCAAAAATCCTCAATAAAATACTGGCAAACCGGATTCAGCAGCACATCAAAAAGCTTATCCACCATGATCAAGTGGGCTTCATCCCTGGGATGCAAGGCTGGTTCAACATTCGCAAATCAATCAACGTAATCCAGCATATCAACAGAACCAAAGACAAGAACCACATGATTATCTCAATAGATGCAGAAAAGGCTTTTGACAAAATTCAACAGCCCTTCATGCTAAAAACGCTCAACAAATTCGGTATTGATGGAACGTACCTCAAAATAATAAGAGCTATTTATGACAAACCCACCGGTAATATCATACTGAATGGGCAAAAACTGGAAAAGTTCCCTTTGAAAACTGGCACAAGACAGGGATGCCCTCTCTCACCACTCCTATTCAACATAGTGTTGGAAGTTCTGGCTAGGGCAATCAGGCAAGAGAAAGAAATCAAGGGTATTCAGTTAGGAAAAGAGGAAGTCAAATTGTCCCTGTTTGCAGATGACATGATTGTGTATTTAGAAAACCCCATCGTCTCAGCCCAAAATCTTCTT
>NW_022306688.1:0-1312 GCF_002776525.5 Piliocolobus tephrosceles | reverse complement strand
AAGAAAATAATAAAACAAATTTAATAAAAATGGATAATAATATGATACAGGCATTATATAATAAAATATTATTTTTAAAAAAATGTTTGGAATATATACAAACAGAACAAGAAAATATCGCTATGGAATTTTCTACTGGAGATGATATAATTTATAACAACATAAACCCCATTAATGGAAGAAATGATAACAATAATAGAAATAATAATTTAATTTTTGAAGATATAAATGAAGATATTGAAATAGTACTATTACATGATAATGAAAATGCAGTTCCATATGATGAGGAAGAAAATATTTCAATTTTAGAAAATAAATTAAAACATACAATGAAAAAACTATTAAACAACCATAATAATTTGTTAGATTTTTTTAAAAATAGTAGCATTGGTCAGATTAATATAAATGGAAATGTTTATAACAGAGTATACAACGACTCCTCAGATAATGATTCTTTATCTTCTATTTCAGAAAAACTTGTAGATGAAATTGCAAATAAAGTGGCGAAGAAAATCAAAGAGTCAACGGATAATAAAAAAAGAATTACAAATGGATTTGAGGGTCTAAATGAACAAGCAAATGCGAAGGAAGACACTTTTATAAACACAACTGATGAAAGAATGGCTGATGTAAATGATCTTACTGAAGATAACACAGATACAAATAAAGATATTAAAAAAATTATAGATCAACAAATAGGAAAGGTATCAGAAGAAAATAAAGACAAAAACACATTTGTAATATATGTTACAACTGAGGATGATAAGGATATAAAACCAATTGATCATAACCACAAAAACGGACTCACACAAAAGCCAAAACGCAAACACAAGCAGAAACACGAACCAAAACGCAAGCATAAAAAAAAATGCAAGAACAAACAAAAATGCATAAACAAACATAAATGCATAAACAAACATAAACGCAAAAACAAGCAAACACAGAAGCATACACATACACATAAATACGAGCACAAACACAAGCACAAACACGAGCACAAACACGAACACGAGCACAAACACGAACACGAACACGAACACAAACACGAACACAAACACGAACACAAACACGAGCACAAACACGAGCACAAACACAAACACCAACAAGAACCCCAGCACGTAGACGAAAAAAAACCTATACGCGAAGAACAAGTATCCGAACACGTAGATGAACAAGTGCCCCAACACGTAGACGAACAAGTACCCGAACACGTAGATGAGCAAGAAGCCATACACGTAGATGAACAAGAAGCCATACACGTAGATGAACAAGAAGCCATACACGTAGATGAACAAGAAGCCATACACGTAGA
>NW_022306687.1:0-2163 GCF_002776525.5 Piliocolobus tephrosceles | reverse complement strand
AGGCTATTAATTGTTGCCTCAATTTCAGAGGCTGCTATTGGTCTATTCAGGGATTCAACTTCTTCCTGGTTTAGTCTTGGAAGAGTGTACGCGTCCAGGAAATTATCCATTTCTTCTAGATTTTCTAGTTGATTTGCGTAGAGGTGTTTATAGTATTCTCTGATGGTAGTTTGTATTTCTGTGGGGTCGGTGGTGATATCCCCTTTATCATTTTTTATTGCGTCTATTTGATTCCTCTCTCTTTTCTTCTTTATTAATCTTGCTAGCGGTCTGTCAATTTTGTTGATCTTTTCAAAAAACCAACTCCTGGATTCATTGATTTTTTGGAGGGTTTTTTGTGTCTCTATCTCCTTCAGTTCTGCTCTGATCTTAGTTATTTCTTGCCTTCTGCTAGCTTTTGAATGTGTTTGCTCTTGCCTCTCTAGTTCTTTTAATTGTGATGTTAGAGTGTCAATTTTAGATCTTTCCAGCTTTCTCTTGTGGGCACTTAGTGCTATAAATTTCCCTCTACATACTGCTTTAAATGTGTCCCAGAGATTCTGGTATGTTGTATCTTTGTTCTCATTGGATTCAAAGAACATCTTTATTTCTGCTTTCATTTCGTTATGTACCCAGTAGTCATTCAGGAGCAGGTTGTTCAGTTTCCATGTAGTTGAGCGGTTTTGATTGAATTTCTTAGTCCTGAGTTCTAGTTTGATTGCACTGTGGTCAGAGAGACAGTTTGTTATAATTTCTGTTCTTTTACATTTGCTGAGGAGTGCTTTACTTCCAATTATGTGGTCAATTTTGGAATAAGTGTGATGTGGTGCTGAGAAGAATGTATATTCTGTTGACTTGGGGTGGAGAGTTCTATAGATGTCTATTAGGTCCGCTTGGTGCAGAGATGAGTTCAATTCCTGGATATCCTTGTTAACTTTCTGTCTCGTTGATCTGTCTAATGTTGACAGTGGAGTGTTGAAGTCTCCCATTATTATTGTATGGGAGTCTAAGTCTCTTTGTAAGTCTCTAAGGACTTGCTTTATGAATCTGGGTGCTCCTGTATTGGGTGCATATATATTTAGGATAGTTAGCTCTTCCTGTTGAATTGATCCCTTTACCATTATGTAATGGCCTTCTTTGTCTCTTTTGATCTTTGATGGTTTAAAGTCTGTTTTATCAGAGACTAGGATTGCAACCCCTGCTTTTTTTTGTTCTCCATTTGCTTGGTAGATCTTCCTCCATCCTTTTATTTTGAGCCTATGTATGTCTCTGCATGTGAGATGGGTCTCCTGAAGACAGCAGACTGATGGGTCTTGACTCTTTATCCAGTTTGCCAGTCTGTGTCTTTTAATTGGAGCATTTAGTCCATTTACATTTAAGGTTAATATTGTTATGTGTGATCTTGATCGTGCCATTATGATATTAACTGGTTATTTTGCTCATTAGTTGATGCAGTTTCTTCCTAGGCTCGATGGTCTTTACATTTTGGCATGTTTTTGCAGTGGCTGGTACCGGTTGTTCCTTTCCATGTTTAGGGCTTCCTTCAGGGTCTCTTGTAAGGCAGGCCTGGTGGTGACAAAATCTCTAAGCATTTGCTTATCTGTAAAGAATTTTATTTCTCCTTCACTTATGAAACTTAGTTTGGCTGGATATGAAATTCTGGGTTGAAAATTCTTTTCTTTAAGAACGTTGAATATTGGCCCCCACTCTCTTCTGGCTTGTAGAGTTTCTGCCGAGAGATCTGCTGTCAGTCTGATGGGCTTCCCTTTGTGGGTAACCCGACCTTTCTCTCTGGCTGCCCTTAAGATTTTTTCCTTCATTTCAACTTTGGTGAATCTGGCAATTATGTGTCTTGGAGTTGCTCTTCTGGAGGAGTATTTTTGTGGCGTTCTCTGTATTTCCTGAATTTGAATGTTGGCCTGCCCTGCTAGGTTGGGGAAGTTCTCCTGGATGATATCCTGTAGAGTGTTTTCCAATTTGGTTCCATTTTCCCCCTCACTTTCAGGCACCCCAATCAGACGTAGATTTGGTCTTTTGACATAATCCCATACTTCTTGCAGGCTTTGTTCATTTCTTTTTCTTCTTTTTTCTTTTGGTTTCTCTTCTCGCTTCATTTCATTCATTTGATCCTCCATCGCTGATACTCTTTCTTCCAGTTGATCGAGTCGGTTACTGAAGCTTGTG
>NW_022306682.1:0-5469 GCF_002776525.5 Piliocolobus tephrosceles | reverse complement strand
AAAAAAAATTACCCATAGTAGCCTTATAGAAGTATTGCAATTTCCATTCTAGGAAGTATTATGATTTTTTTTTTTTTTTTAGTATTTCTTATAAAATAAAAAGAGAGTTAAGAGAATCTATTTTCAACTTTAGTTAGCAATGACCTTATCTTTGAACTCAAAGTCATTGAAAATATTATTGACTATTGAGATTCACTGTTATTTATCAAATACAAATTCAATTGTATTCTATATGAAGTAACAACTTGTAGAAAGAAGCTTATGGGCTTGAGAATACAAGACATGGTGAAGATGTCACACAGAAAGAAAGTTAGTTCCTGTATCAAAAGTACAAAAGTGAAATTACAAAGTATTCCTGTGGTATTGACTGTCATCAAAGATGAAAATATATAAAAATAAATAGCAAATAAAGTGACATTAGAAACTCTTAAGAATCGGAGTCTTCCCTTGAAGCTACATGTGGGTGAAATGTGAACCTTCACAATGAGGCTTCATTGTGAAGTGAAAGAAAGCTTCTAGAAATGAACACGTGTCCACTATTATTTGCCTATAATTTTGAATTCCAAAGTATGAGTTTTTTTTTTTTTTTTTTTTTTTGCATAACCCACTTGGCAGACTAGCATGACCTAATCTAAGACAACCTAGAATCTTTATGTATATCAATCAGTAAATCAGGTATTTCTTCTGTTGAAGAAATATCAGTGGCCCTGCCTTTCCTGTGAACTGTTAATCATATATTATGTATCTTCCTTTGAGAAATTTTGAAATCTGAACTATAACTTGTTCCAAGTGTCATAAGAAGGGATAGTATGGCTCATGTCTGTAATCCCAGCACTTTGGGAGGCCAAGGCAAGGAGATCACCAGGTCAGGAAATCAAGACCATCCTGGCCAACATGGTGAAACCCTGTCTCTATTAAAAATACAAAAAAACTAGCTGGGCATGGTGGTACGCACCTGTATTCCCAGCTACTGGGGAGGCTGAAGCAGGAGAATTGTTTGAACCCAGGAGGCAGAGGTTGCAGTGAGCCAAGATTGCACCTCTGCACTCCAGCCAGGGGACAGAGTGAGACTCCATCTCAAAAATAAATAAATAAATAAATAAATAAATAAATAAATAAATAAATAAATAAATAAAGAAGGGATGGCAGATCTGTATTTGAGTAGTCAACAAGAAGGCAAAAATTGTATTTCTGTAAACAAAAATAATATGCTATGTGTTATTAAATATACAATTCTATTTATTTATTCTCCATTTATATATCCAATTGAGCATGACCTTTTCAAGCAGCTAATTATTCCAACAGTGTTTCCATGTATGGATTTAGAAACTATGTGCATATGGTTGTACGCATAGCTGGGTATATAGATAGGTATCTGGATAATATTGATATAATGGTTTTTAGTCATGACTGATTTCTGTCCTGAAAGGAAAACTATGAAACACATCTGATGGCAATTCAATGAAATATGCAAGTAATCAATTTGGATAATATTGTTGGAGTTTAAGAAAGGTTTTTAATAAAATAAAAGACTGATTTTTGCAGATCGTTTCAAGCATTTTTGTACATGTATTATAATAAAGCAAAATGATTTTCAAAAAAGTTTAGTCACTAAGTATTGAGCTTTATCAAATAGTCATGTCAAAGGCAGTCATTTTGTTGCAACACTCCTATATGCATGTTTAAAAAGTCATTCTTCTAACTTGAAAATAAAAACCTACATCTTCTAATGCAGAGTAATAGGACATATTCAGTGGCATTTCATTACTTTTTATTTGGAAAATGACTATTTGCTACGAGTTCTTCTCTGTGGCAATCCCAGTGCTTTTCCATATGTAAAAACATGACCTTACATTATTAATATCCTACCTTTTATATATGCATGGTTGTATATATTTACGTGTGTATATGTGTGTGTGTGTGTGTGTGTGTGTGTGTGTACTGACCCGAATCAATTTGTTCATTAGGCAATTATTGGGTTCTTTTAGTAAATATCTGTAGGCTCTGATCATTATAGATGGAGAGAAACTTTGTAATTCCTCACATACAGCCCTATTACCAAGTAAATATTATAATTTTAAAAGTTTTGTACTAAGTTTTTCCAAACTTACAAATATTTATTGACAAGCAGGCACAAAAATCACTCCAGAACCTGTTCCTAAAAGTTCAGAGAAGCCTCACTCTAAGCTCCGTCCTCGGGCATTCCAACAGGCCTGTTGACTGAAAGGTTCATCTATGGTCTGTACAACAATATTTTTACAGCATAATAAGCCAAGCTAGGATTCTTAGGCAGCAGAGTGCCACAGGAAATGGGGTGATACAAAACTAAAGAATTATAGCACTAAATTGAATAGTTTGAAGTTGATGGAATTTCATACCCTATTTATGCTGAAGCAGTATGTATTATTTCTAACAACTATATTTCTTAAATATCATGAGTATCAAAAATTTAAATTAAATCTCTCTTTTTTTCTTGAGATGGAGTCTCGCACTGTAGCCCATGCTGGGTGCAGTGGACGGATCTCAGCTCACTGCAACCTCCGCCTCCCGGGTTTACACCATTCTCCTGCCTCAGCCTCCGGAGTAGCTAGGACTACAGGCGCCCGCCACCTCTCCCAATTATTTTTTTGTATTTTTTAGTAGAGACGGGGTTTCACCGTGTTAGCCAGGATGGTCTCGATCTTCTGACCTCGTGATCCGCCCATCTTGGCCTCCCAAACTGCTGGGATTACAGGCTTGAGCCACCGTGCCTGGCCTAAATTAAATTTCTTAATTCAGATATTCAGTTTCGGTTATGTTAACTACTTCTGAAATATGGATTCCTGATCATGATATGTCAAATTCTCGTGTTCTCATCTTGTGTATAGAACACATTTGTAAATGCTTCTGAAAGTTTTTGGATGCTATAGTGACTTAAGAGAACTCCTGACATTTTGTGTGTGGAGGCCAGAGATATTTTAGCATTGTATAGACAGTTAATTGGAGTCTCTGCAAAAAAAGTAAGAGCAAAATATGTGAATGTATGCTTTTCCCTGTTTGAATATGCAAAAAAATCACATTTTTCAGTTCATTACTTCTTGTATTCCAATTATACACATTAGACTTTCTAATTCTATCTTTCCTATCTCTTAATATCCTCTTCCTCTTTTCAATCTCTATTACTTTCTACTTCAGTCTGTATATTTTATTGTTATTTCTCTGTTATCTTTCTCTTGAGCAGTGTTTAATCTACTGTTTACATTTTTGGATGTTTATTTAACTTGATAAGTTTCTTAGTTTTAGTTATTTTAGTTACTTTTAGTTTCATTTTCTCTTTCTGATGTATTCATTTATAAAAATATCTTAAAATTGTCCAGTTTTGTGATTTGATCCCTTATGTTCTTAAACAGTTTCACAAGTAGTTTTTTAAAATATTATTCATACAATAATTCTAACATTTTTAGTCTTGGGTGGTCTAAATCAGTTTTTTTATCATTTATGTAAATTCATCAAAGTAGCTTGCCTTTTATATATTCATCTTCGATTGTGCCTTCCTTTTTTAACATTGTTTGCTTTTAACTATGGAACTTCTAAGACTTAAATGGGGAATTTCAATAGTGTTCCTGCTTACAGGACTTATTTTTATCTTTTTCTTTTTTTATTTTATTTTATTTTTTTTTTCTGAGACGGAGTCTCCCTCTGTTGCCCAGGTTGGAATGCAGTGGCATGATCTCACTCAATGCAACCTCCACCTCCAGGGATCAAGCGATTCCCCTGCCTCAGCCACCCGAGAAGCTGGGACTACCTGTTGGAGTTTCACCATGTTAGTGGGATGGTCTCCATCTCCTGATCTCGTGATCTGCCTGCCTTGGCCTCCCAAAGTGCTGGGATTACAGGCGTGAGCCACCACTCCCGGCCACTTTTACCATTTTTAAAAGGTAACAAAGGGAGTGATACTGATCTGTGACTACATCAGCCCTCTTAAACAATTTGAGTTCTGTTGTAGGAGTTTCTTACCTCATGGTTGCTCAAGAGTCAGTAATGCCAATAGCAATATTCTCAGGCTAACCTCCCTTTTACAGATAACCTAATGTGTGTGCTGAACATATTTGTTGGAGGAAAGCCCTGGCAATATTTATCAATATCATTTAAAATAACTGGCCTCACAGAAAAACTATCATATGCACGGTATAATTGTTCTACACTATCAGTGTCTTTTAGAATGTACAGCCATACGTGATGCTGGTAGCAGGAGTTAGATGTTTAAGTTCCTGCTTTTTACAATACCTAATTCTTTTTTTTTTTTTTTTTTGAGGTGGAGTCTTGCTCTGTCGCCCGGACTGGAGTGCAGTGGCCTGATCTCAGCTCACTGCAAGCTCTGCCTCCCGGGTTTATGCCATTCTCCTGCCTCAGCCTCCGGAGTAGCTGGGACTACAGGCACCCGCCACCTCGCCCAGCTAGTTTTTGTATTTTTAGTAGAGACGGGGTTTCACCATGTTAGCCAGGATGGTCTCGATCTCCTGACCTCGTGATCCGCCCGTCTCGGCCTCCCAAAGTGCTGGGATTACAGGCTTGAGCCACCGCGCCCGGCCAATACCTAATTCTTCAATTTTTCATTTCTCAGCACCCAAAGGACTCCAGTTGTTTTTGTCACAATCATGACAATTCTGTTAGATTAATAAACTCTATTATCCTACTTCTTAAATGCTTTAGGGGAAAAAAAAAGCCTACCAGCTTATTTTAAATAGAGAAAAGCAGTGAATACAGAAGTTCCTGGAGGTTCATATTAACAAATTTTTAATGAAAAATATTAATTATAAAGCAACTCCAGGTTAAATTATAGGCACACACAGTATAAAGAACTGCTAAATGAAGCCACGCAGATGGTCTCTCTGAAAACTAACAGAGTATAAATTGTGTTTATTAACTTAATCTTCAAAAGGACCTTATATTCCTCATATCTTCATTTAGGTAATAATATATGTAACATTTGCAGGATGTTTCTATCTCCTGTTGATATTTTTCACCTGAAAGCCCTTTGGGAAAACAATAATTATTATAATTCACAGATTTCATGTGGACCTTGTACTTTCAACTTCGCCCTTCTCATACTCCACCATGCACTGTCATTTATAACAAACCTTTCATTAAGATGTACTCCATAAAAGGAATTTTTATTTCTACTACTCTACCAATATGTGTAACTTTAAATATTATTTAGGTAAATAAAGCTTCTAACTAAAATTGGAAGACTAATTGCACAAATGGCAACAATTCAGTATAAGTCCTTCACGCATTCACTTTATCTTCATCAGCAGGAATACCAATGAAAAATGAAAGGAGATGAAATGTTCACTTCAGAACTGATGATAATTATAAGTGAATAAAGTTGATCAGAATATTTTCATCAGAAAAGTATAGACCTTAAAGATTTGTTACACACTTTGTCTACTGTGAATAGAATATATACTGGTGGAATAACAGAACTAA
>NW_022306681.1:6480-6856 GCF_002776525.5 Piliocolobus tephrosceles | reverse complement strand
TTTTTTGCAAAATTATTTTTTCTAATTCCGACATTTTTTTACATAAACAAAATATTTAAAACGACACGTACATATGCATATATGTATATACTGTACATATATATATATATATGCATATATATATATGCATATATAATTTTTTCAAGTGCAGTAATTTAAAGCACTGTACTAAATATAACGACCCATGTACGTACATTTATACTATATATTACTGTTTTCATAATTTTTAAAGAGTTAAAAAAAAAAAAATCAATCATATATTCATATATATATACTTATGTGTATGCTAAAAATTATATATTGTTAATTTTTTTTTTTTTTTTTATATTTAAGTAAAAAAAAAGCAATATTTTATACTTAAATTAATTTTTTTTTT
>NW_022306681.1:0-6380 GCF_002776525.5 Piliocolobus tephrosceles | reverse complement strand
TTTTTTTTTTCATAAAGAAATATGACAATTATAAGAAAAAGAAATTATATTTTTAGTCATGCATTACATAATTCTTATTTTTATGAAATTTGTTTTAAGTTTCAACTTTCTTAATACTAAAAGTATAAATAGCTTACATTTTTATATACCAGTAAAACACTTTTTTAAATAATTTTTCTCTTTATGATTTTAAAAAAAGTTATTCAACTATGTCAGATTAATAAATATTCTGAAGAAAACCAAGTGAAATTTTTTTTTTTTTTTTAGTATCATTTTGGTTTATTCTTCAGAACAAAAGAAGCTCTTTGCATGCATAAAAATATTGCCGAAACTATAACTTATGTTCATTTATATATTTTTTTAATGTGAATACTTGATTTTTTGAATAAATGTTTAAGTAACTCCTTAATAATTAAGGCAACATATATATATACTTTTAATACTTATTGACTATATTTTATAAATAATCGACTTATTCATATTAATGCATAAAATTACAATTTTATCAATAAGATTATATGTATAAAGCAAATTATATGATATGATTCTATTTATTTTACCAACATATTACTTTGTTATACACAAACATATATAAGAAAACAACATATATTCAAACGTGTCCAATTACAGCACACACTTTTTCCACTTCAGAAAAAGTTGTGCAATTGTTTTACCACTAATGGAACTTTAACTATGTTTTAAATATATTTTAAACGAATTTTAAACAAATTTTAAACGAACTTTAAACGAGCTTTAAACAAATTTTAAACGAATTTTAAACGAATTTTAAACAAATTTTAAACGAACTTTAAACGAGCTTTAAACAAATTTTAAACGAATTTTAAACGAATTTTGAACAAATTTTAAACAAATTTTAAACGAATTTTAAACAAATTTTAAACAAATTTTAAACGAATTTTAGTTAAACCATAATTCATTCACGAATCAACCAAAAATCAATTACAAATACCACAAAACCAACTAATAATGTGTTTTAAAATTTATGTATATATATACTGTGACTCATGACCTTATCATGCTAAGATATTTAATAAGAATATCTATTTTCATGTTTTTTTTTTTTTTTTTTTTTTTTAATTTTTATTTTATTTTATTTTATTTGATTTAGTTATATCAATTATATTAAAAGTTGTTAATACCAAGCTAACAATTTGTTTCTAAATATGTATAGAACTGCGTTAACAAAACAAGCATTAAAATGTAAGATAAAAGATGAAAACATATTTACTTTATCTATATTAACATACATAAGTATAAAACGCTGAAACTTGAAGCATAACGATCGATATAATACAAGTTTTATATTATCTCTCACATATATCTACATATCTTTCAATTTCAGCGTAAATATAAAATATAAAATAAAATCATAAAACTGCTCTTGAAACGTAAATTATACGTTTCAAAAATTAAACAGACAAACAAATATACACATATAGTAAAATACTTAATCGCAAAACGATTCACTTTTACCTAAATTTATATATTTGCTTACCACATTTAAAACTTATTTATAATCTATTGTTTTGATTTAGACTTTTTATATTACTTTTTTCATACCTTCTTTGTTATATACTTTTTTTTTTTTTTTTTTTTTTTTTTTTTTTGTTCCCCTACTTTATCTTGGTTCAAATTCTTCATACACTCCTCGTTATTTACTTTTTTTTCTGTTTCTTTTTTTTGCTTTTTCTATTTTCATCCATGGCTTCTTGTCTTTCATTTTCCTGTATTATTGTTGATATTACTTTTAATTTAACTTTAGGATCTAGTTTTTGTTCATTGTTCTCACATTCTTTTTTTTCTTTATAGCTTAATTCATCATTTATATCATTTTCTGTTTCATCGAAAGAACTAGCTCCTTTCTGAACAAATTGTACTAAATCACCATAGGCGGAAGAATCATCAAGAACTGCGTCACATATTCGTTGAAGTATTCTCTTAGCCATGTTAGTATATATTTCATCATTATATATTTTGTTTTGATCATCTAAAGCAATTAAATGTTTTATTTGATTCAAAGCCTTATCAACATCGAACTCCTTTTTATCTAATAATTGTTTTTCAATAGTATCTATTATAGATAACGTATGATAAACTTCCCAAGTTAAAAAATCAAACACATCACTAAGTTTATTAATATATTTATATATATCCATCACATGCTGACCTACTCTTTTTACCATTGATTTAATTTTATGTTCTTTAAGTGTAAAGTTGTTATCTTTTAAATATTTTTTAATCTCATGTTTTATATTCCTCGTACTTATACAAACTGGTTGACCCATATCTTTCGTTACAATATACTGCATTTTAACATAATTTTCTATTTTATTATTATATTTAATTTTTTCAAAAGATCTAATGTTTTCACTATATGTAACGCTTCTTCGAGTTTTAATTACTGGTTTTTTAGAACTATGTTTTCCATTTTCGTAAACACTTTTATAAGGAATTATAAAATCTGAAATAGTTTTAAGTACAAATACCCAACTTGTAAAAAGTAAAACATTAAAATACAAAAGTTCTTTTAAATTCATTGTAAATAAAGGAGTTATATACTTATATTATATTAATAAAAAAAAGTTAAAAAATTCTATTTATTTTTATTATAAACGTTTTACCTAATTGTACTTATAAAAAACGCATATAATTCGTTCATTCTTCCATATTCAAAAAAATAATGTAATAATATACAAAAAAATTAATGTAATAATAATTTTATTCGTTCTTATTATCTTATAATAAATATATTACTTTTAGTTAAAATAAAGTAAAAACAAGAGCTTGCAAAAAATTCTTAACAGTACATGCAAAAATTATTTATGTCAAAAAATAACATAATACTTAAAGAAAAAAAAAAAAAAAAAATAAATAGCATGAAGCGTTATAATCCTAATAATATAAACAAAATTAATAATTTATTTATGTCATATTTATATCATATTTATTATACTTACATACAACTTAACATAATGAAATTTAAACAAAATATTAGAAAAATTCAATACTAACTATACCATCCACTGAGATTATTACCAAATCAATCATTAAAAATAGATTTTAGAATAATTGGTTAATATATATTTATCTATTTTTAAATATTTATATATATTTATAAATAGATAAATGTATATATGTTTACGACGCATGTATATTTTTTTATAAACAATGTTCAATTAAAAATTTGAATTCAATAAATCAATTAAAAATAATAACTAACTTATTCTAAATAAAATAAGAACAAATTTACACTACTTATAGTAACATATTAATAAACCTATTTAATCATAATGCTAAGTTAAATAATATTATTTTAATAATTCATACTATTTAAAAATTACTTGATTGACACAATAAAAAAATAAAAAATAAAAAAATGTACATCCAGCATATTCAACTTAATATATTAAAATTATAATAAAAAAATAATACACATAACTGCCATGCGTTTTTTTTTTTTTGTTTTTTTTATATATATATTTATTTAATATGCATTACATGTTCTTGCTATTATAAATATTACTTTTAGTTAAACAAACACAGAAGCGTAATGTTACAACAAAGTATATGTATTAAGCAAGTACATATTAAATAAGCATGTGTTAAACAGGCACAATTAAGATAAATGTTTATTATATTAATTCTCAACTTTTATTGGAATTCAGGTAAGCTTTAATTTTCCCCTAATTTAATTACACTTATAGAACTGACATCACTCAAAACTTATTATGTAACCCTTCTTCATTTTCCTTAAAATTCTATTATATAATAATCAAATTACTTTAAATTTTCCTTTATCCTTTTTAGTTTAAAAAAGAAATATCGTCTAGTGTAATAATGTAAATTCAGAACAAAAATTAAATTCATTAGTTATTACTTTTTAGATTATTTATCAAAAACAGTTACATTTAAACTATTAAATTAAATGTT
Organism: Piliocolobus tephrosceles; assembly: GCF_002776525.5. Lineage (NCBI taxonomy): Eukaryota > Metazoa > Chordata > Mammalia > Primates > Cercopithecidae > Piliocolobus > Piliocolobus tephrosceles. The sequence continues at coordinate 2,429 of NW_022306681.1, read as the reverse complement.
TTCATGTTACTTATATTTATGTAAAGAAAGAAAAAAATTAATTTAAAATAATATAATTAAACTTATCATATGAAAAAGAAAAAATAACATGTTACATTATAATAATGTAAAGATGCCAAGTTGCAAACATTAAGCAATATGGACAATATAAACACAAAAAGTATATACATAACAAATAATCAACAGTTTTAAAAAATATTTAAAATAAATAAATAAAGATTAATTACGTAGCAAAAAAAAAAAAAAAAAAAAAAAAAAAAAATTAACGCTAAGATATTTAATTTATGTTGTATTTCTTCTCTCCCTACAACATAAAATTTAACTCATTTTTTAATTTTTGATTTATTTTTTAATGCGATTTCATATTCTGAAAAGAATATTAGGCACATTTAAAAAAAAAAAAAAAATAAATAAAAAGGCCACATCTTCCTCGGATATCCTTTTCTTCATATTACTTATTCATATATACATTTGAAATGTTCTATAAATATTGATGATAGACAGTTTTGTCCTCTTGCATATAATGTCACACTTTTTGTCCTTTAGCATAAATGACATATGCAACAGCACAAACTACATTTTATTTATTTACATTTACACATAAAAATTTTTTGCATGCAAAATATTTTTTTTTTTTTTTTATTGTCTTAAATATAAGAGCATTGTACAACATAAAAACGAATGTTGTTATAATTATTAATTTTTTTATTTTATTTTATTTTTGCACATTAAAAAAAAAAAAAAAAAAAGTAAATATATCGCATATCTATTTAAACGTATTCGCACAACTTTTATTTTGTATTTTATATACTTAACTCTTTTTTAAATTAAAAAAAATGAAACAAGCATTATTTAAGCCATAATATTAAACATATATCGATATATTTATCTATCCATCCATCTATCTACTACTATTGTCCATATTATAAATTTGATGCATATAATGTTCTAACCTTAAAGTTGCTAAATCTTCTTGCTTTTTAGAAAGTTGAACATTATCTAATGTTTCTACACCTTGAACTATTCGTCTTATATGATCGGGGCTATTTATAATCGATGCTTTTTCTGGTTGCGATATTGTTGAAAAATATTTACTCACCATTTGCCTCGTATTTTCAACTAAAACATTAAATGCTTTTATAGGAACATCAATCGTATTATCATTAACCGATGCTTTATCGTTAATTTTTAAATTCCTTAATCTTATACTTCCGGGATTATTTTTACTAGTAGATGGTTCTTCTCTATCTTCGATAAAATAATATTTTAGGTTATTCCCATCAAATCGATAGTACTGTTCTTCTCTTTCATTTTTATGTTTTTTATAAAAATAATATCCTCCGACTAATAAACTTCCAGTAGTTGCCAATAAAGAGGTAACTAATGCTGCATAATGTTTTATATTATCATTATTTTTATCTTTCTTTTTTTTTACTATTTTATCCACTCTTTTTATATCTTCAATGTTTATTTTACCAGAGTTTAGATTTTTACAAACTGCTAATGTTACTATATTTAAACTCAGGAATAACGAACAAAAAAAAACTATTTTATAAATTTTCATTTCTTCTTTTAATTGGGGAGGGAAAAAAAAAGGAATAAACAAAGATATTTCATAATTTTTTATTTTTATTGTCTTTTACATGAATATATTTAAAAAGACATTAAAAAAAAAAAGACAAATATAAATTATAAAAAATAATTGCAATTTACTGACAAATAATGTATATATTTTTTTTTATACTTGCATATGCAGAAAGAAAAAAAGCAAGCAAAAATAAAAAAATGTTACTATTTTTATCAGTAACAATTTTATTTTATCTTTTTATCATATATATTTATATATATTTTTTTTTTATTAATTTATATATATATATATATGTCTTTTGGTCGGTTGTATATATTTTTTTTACAGATGAGTAATTATATAAAAAAAAAAAAACATATATATAATTTATGCACAATGAACAATGTGCTATATAAATTTTTTTTTTTTTTTTTTTTTTTTATATCTGATTATAAGGCTTTAATGAACATATTTTAAAAAGCGCACGGGTGAGCAAATCACATGGTATAAAAAGTTAAAACAGTAATAATAAAAATTAAAAAAAAAAAAAAAACTAAACATAACACAACATCGTAATTATAATTTATAACAAAAATTTAATTTTTAATTATAATTATGTTTTTTCTATAAACATCACTTTTAATGTTTTAATTGTCATAATAGAACTCACCTTCATTAAATCTGCAATTTTTTTATAAAATAACAAAAAGCCAAAAAAGAGAAAAAAAAAAAAAAAAAGCGGAAATAAAAAACAGAAAAACACATGGGGAAAAAAAATAAAAAGAAAAACCAGCTTAAAAGAGATGAAGGCAAATGCAAACAAGCTAATAAAAAGGAGCAAAATTATATAATAAAAAATTGT
>NW_022306679.1:0-3135 GCF_002776525.5 Piliocolobus tephrosceles | reverse complement strand
TGTATAGTTTGTGATTTTTTCTTCCCATTCTGTAGGTTGTCTGTTTACTCTAATGATATATTTTGCTGTGCAGAAGCTCTTTAATTAGGTCTCATTTATCAATTTTTGTTTTTGTTGTAATTGCTTTTGGAGACTTCATCATGAAATAGTTGTCAGGGTCCTATGTGCACAATAGCATTTTCTAAGTTTTTCTCTAGGGTTTTTTACAGTTTTTAGTTTTGCATTTAAGTCTTTAACCTATTCTAAGTTGATTTTTCTATGTAGTGAAAGAAAGGGGTACAGTTTGAATTTTCTGCATATATTTGGCTAGCAAGTCATCCCAGCAGCATGTATTGAATATGAAGTCATTTTCCCATTGCTTGATTTTGTTGACTTTGTCAAAGATCAGAGGATTATAAGTGTGCAGCGTTATTTCTGGATTCCCTAACCTGTTTCATTGGTCTATGTGTCTGTTTTTGTACCAGTACCATGCTGTTTGGGTTATGGTAGTCTTGTAGCATAGTTTGAAGTTGAGTAGCTTGATGATTCTGTTGTCCTCTGTGCTTAATGTTAATTTGGCATTTTGGCTCTTTTTTGGTTTCATGTGATTTACTTCTATATTTCATTTTTTTTTTTTTTTGAGATGGTGTCTTGCATTGTCACACAGACCACAGGCTGTAGTCTAGTGGCACAATGAGGCTCAAGCAATCCTCCCACTTCAGACTCTGAAGGAGATGGGACTAAAGGTGCAAGCTACCACATTCAACTATTTTTTTTTTTTTTTTTATTTTGTAGATATTGAGTTTCACCATGCTGCCAAGGCTAGTCCCAAACTCCTGAGCTGAAGCTATCCTCTTACTGTGGCTTCCCAAAGTGCTGGAATTACAGGTATGAATCACCACACCTAGCACTAAATGAATTTTAGGATCGTTTTTTTTTTTCTAATTCTATGAAAAATGTCATTGGTCATTTGATAAGAATAGCATTAAATCTGTAAACTGTTTTCAGCACTACGGCCAAATTCCAGTAGAATGTAGTTGTGAATCAGTCTGGTCCAGAGTTTTTTCTTCTTGATAGGCTTTTTTTTTTTGACTGATTTAATTTTGGAACTCATTATTGGCTCATTCAGGGATTCAGTTTCTTCCTGGTTGCATCTTGGGAGGGTGTATGTTTCCAGGAATATATCCATTTCTTCAAGGTTTTCTAGTTTGTGTGCATAGAATTGTTCGTAATAGCGTCTGAGGGTTTTTATATTTATGTAGAGTTTGTGGTAATGTCCCTTTTGTCATTTATGACTGTGTTTCTTTGGATATTTTTTTCTTTATTAGTCTCACTAGCAGTCTATCAATCTTTATTTTTAAGAACCAACTTGGACAGGCGTGATGGGTCATGCATGTCATTGGCTGGGCACAGTGGCTCATTCCTGTAATCCTAGCACTTTGGGAGGCCGAGGCGGGTGGATCATCTGAGGTCAAGAGTTTGCAACCAGCCTGGCCAACATGGTGACACCCTGTCTCTACTAAAAATACAGAAAATTAGCCAAGCATGACGGTGCATGCCTGTAATCCCAGCTACTCAGGAGGCTGAGGCAGGAGAATTGCTTGAACCTGGGAGAGAGAGGTTGTGGTGAGCCAAGATTGCTCCATTGTACTCCAGCCTGGGCAACAAGAGTGAAACTCTCTCTCAAAAAAAAGAACCAACTGTTGGTTTCATTGATCTTTGTGTGACTTTTCATTTCTTAATTTTGTTGAGTTCAGTCCTGATTTTGGCTATTTCTTTTCTTCTGCTAGCTTTGGGGTTGGTTTGCTCTTTTTCCCCCCCAGGTTTTCTAGATATAATGTTAGACTGCTAATTTGAGATCTTTCTAACTTTTTTATGTGGACTTTTAGTGCCATAAACTTTCCTGTTAACACTGCTTTAGCTGTGTTCCAGAGATTCTGCTATGTTGCATCTTTCTCTTCATTAGTTCATTTTTTTTTTTTAATTTCTGTCTTAATTTCATTATGTACCCTAAAGTCATTCAGGAGAAGCACATTTAATTTCTATGTAATTGTATGATTCTGAGAGATCTTCTTGGTATTGATTTATTTTTACTGCTCTGTGATCTGAGAGTGTGGTTGGTATGATTTCAGTTCTTTTGAATTTGTTGAGAATTGCCTTATGGCCAAGCATGTTGTTGATTTTAGAGTATGTGCCATGTATAGATGAGAATACCAACTTGTGGTTGATGGGTGGAGTGCTCTGTAGACATCTGTTAGGATCACTTGGTCAAGTGTTGAGTTTAGGTTCCAGATTTTCTTTTTTCTCTTCCTCAGTGATCTGTCGAATAATGTCCATGGGGTGTTGAGGTCTCCCACTATTGTGTGGTTATCTAAGCCTGTTCACAGGTTTCTAAGAACTTGTCCTATGAATCTATGTGCCGCTGTGTTGGTTACATATATATTTACGATAGTTAAGTCTTACTGAATGAAACCTGTTATCATTAGGTAATGTCCTTCTTTGTCCTTTCTGATCATTGTTGTTTTAAAATTGATTCGTATGAAATAAGGAGAGCAGCTTCTGATCTTTTTTGTTTTCTACTGGCTTGATAGAGAAAATAACTCTTTCACTGTAAAAATGGTACATGTTCATTACATGACCTTTATAATATGCAGGAGCAAAAAGAAGAAACAAATCAACCTGCATTTCATTACCAACTACACATAACTGTAAATTCAATATGTAACTTTTTTCTGTGCAGATAGAATATGAAATTAATTTTTATTTGAATTTCCCTTGAGTTAAACAAAATTTTCCATTATATCAAACCTGGGCAACTACAAATTCCATGAAAATGGTTTTCAACATTCTGCAGTTCCCACACAGCCACAATAGTAATATTTTTCAAAAGGAAATTAGGTATTTTTATCTTATATAAAGTATGTCTGAGGTTTCTCATCACTGTTATAAACTTCAAAACACTTCCTTGGCCCATAAGACCCTATAAATCTTGCCCTCCCTAGCTCTCTGAATTTTCATTTTTCATTCTCTCATCTCCTTCTATAACCTGGAATCACTAAAACTCCCTTTTGTTTCTTTGTTAAATTTATTTTTATGGATGCATAATACATGTACATAGTTTTTGGATACATGAAATAATTTATTTGTATAATTTGA
>NW_022306678.1:697-2432 GCF_002776525.5 Piliocolobus tephrosceles | reverse complement strand
TTTCCCATTTTGATTTGATAGGTGTGATGATGTATTCCTGGAATTGAAATGAACCTTCTTTATATTTTCTTTTATTAATAAAGATATCCATTAAAACACAGACTAAAAGCTTTTTATAAAATGAAAACAAGGTGTCAAACCTACTACTTAGGCAAACCACTAATTTTTATGCATATTAAAATTCAATACAGAATGCACATTTATTCATATTACACTGTGCCCATGAGGGAGAAATCAGTCTCTACAATAAACAAAACTTTATGCCTTGTTGGAAAGCTCAAATCTCAAAAACCAAAGGCAACTTCACATTTTGTGACGCAGAACAAATACCGCAACCCCATTAGGTATCTTCGGTATTCTACCCTGTTGGACAAATTCTGAGACTCTTTCATAGATCCTAAGTCTATCACCATAATGTTTTTTTTGTTTCAACTGCATGGTATCAACATCTCATTAAATAGCTATTGTTTCCTACTCTTGTCTGCAAGGTATACCTTTCTCTTTGTTAAGTATGGCATGGTCTCTCCTCTCTCAGTGTCCAAAAACTTCTCCTTCCTTGCTCACTAGGAGATAATTTCTTGGGAATCTTAAGTTTCACTCATGTATAAATCATAAATTTGCTATATTAAGAAACACAGATATTGTAGTCACCCAGCTACTGGCTGGTATTCATTCATCTCCCTTTCCCTAAAATAAAGGACAAGGGCTTTTTAAACATTCTGAGTCTGTAGTCTTACTTTCCACAAGATAAAATGCATCCAAAATAATGCTTCCCAAATAATATTGCTAAATAATCCAACTCACGTAGTATGTGTAATACTGGCATTTTTTATTATACTTCAAGTTCTGAAATACATTTGTGGAACGTGCAGGTTTGTAACACAGGTATACGCATGCTATGGTAGTTTGCTACACCCATCAACCCATCATCTGCATTAGGTATTTCACCTAATACTACCACTCCCGTAGCCTCCCCACCCTTTGACAGGCCATGGTGTGTGATGTTCCCCTCCATGGGTCCACGTGTTCTCATTGTTCAGCTCACACTTATGAGTGAGAACATGTGGTGTGTGGTTTTCTGTTCCTGTGTTAGTTTGCTGAGAATGATCATTTCCAGCTTCATCCATGTCCCTGCAAAGGACATGAACTCATCCTTTTCTATGGCTGCATATTATTCCGTGGTGTGTATGTGCCACATTTTCTTTATTCAGTCAATCATTGATGGGCATTTGGGTTGCTTCCAGGTCTTTGCTATTCTGAACACTGCTGCAATAAACATACGTGTGCATGTGTCTTTATAGCAGAATGATTTGTAATCCTTTGAGTATATACCCAGTAATGGGATTGCTGAGTCTAATGGTATTTCTGGTTCTAGATCCTTGAGGAATCGCCACACTGTCTTCCACAATGGTTGAATTAATTTACACTCCCACCAACTGTATAAAAGGGTTCCTATTTCTCCACATCCTCTCTGGCATCTGTTGTTTCCTCACTTTTTAATGATCACCATTCTAACTGACATGAGGTGGTGTCTCATTGTGGTTTTGCATTTCTCTAATGACAAGTGATGATCTTTTTTTCACATGTTTGTTGACTGCATAAATGTCTTATATTGAGAAGTGTCTGTTCATATTCTTCACCCACTTTTTGATGGGGTTGTTTTTTTCTTTTAAATTTGTTTAAATTCTTCGTAGAGTCTGGGTATTAGCTCTTTGTCAGATGGACAGATTTCAAA
>NW_022306678.1:0-597 GCF_002776525.5 Piliocolobus tephrosceles | reverse complement strand
TATTGAGAAGTGTCTGTTCATATTCTTCACCCACTTTTTGATGGGTTTGTTTTTTTCTTTTAAATTTGTTTAAATTCTTCGTAGAGTCTGGGTATTAGCTCTTTGTCAGATGGACAGATTTCAAAAAATTTCTCCCGTTCTGTAGGTTGCCTGTTCACTCTGATGACAGTTTCTTTTGCTGTGCAGAAGGTCTTTAGTTTAATTAGATCCCATTTATCAATTTTGGCTTTCATTGCCATTGCTTTTGGTGTTTTAGTCATGAAGTCTTTGCCCATGCCTCTGTCTTGAATGGTATTGCCTAGGTTTTCTTCTATGGTTTTTATGGTTTTAGGTCTTAACGTTTAAGTCTTTAATCCATCTTGAGTAAATTTTTGTAGAAGGTATAAGGAAGGGGTCCAGTTTCAGTTTTCTGCATATGGCTAAACTGTTTTAAAAACCAAGAAACTAATTTTGGAGAGGATAAATAATTTATCACACACTATACAAGTGATAAAACCAGAACTTAAGGAAGCCCTGATTCTCAGAACTCCTGTTGGAACATCATGTTTCACCTTTGATTAAAATACCCATTATATAGTTGTAGTGCTCTCTTCCAAG
>NW_022306676.1:0-1153 GCF_002776525.5 Piliocolobus tephrosceles | reverse complement strand
TACATATTATGTATTTATTGTTATTTATATGCATTTTTTTTTTTCTCACTTATCACAATTTTTATATAAATATTTCATTAAAATTAAAAGTAAAAAATAAAAAATTAACACTTATGAAATTATAAAAAAAAACCTTATTAAAATAAAAAAAAAAATTATGAAAATCAAAGAGAAAAAAAAAGTTTGAGCACACACATATATACTTATATAGTAAAATAAGTGTGACATAAATTATGAAGACAACAAATAATATAAGTATAATAACATCATCATATAACAACCTAGTTATAATAGTAATAAAATTTTTAAAAAAATTATACGTATTTGTGTATGGGATGTAAGTATGTATATACGTTTGTACGTATGTAGTATATATACTTACATATTCCTTTCAAATGTAATATATATTGTAGCTATTACATTTTTAAACATATAGCATTAACAATAAATAATAAGTAAATCAATGAATAAAAAAATACAAAATAAATAAAACATTTAATACTTAAAAATTAAAATAAAAAAAAGATGAAATGAAAAAAAAAATTCTTAAAGACTTACGTATAATATTTTTTACTAAGAAAACAAGGCTGCTTCTTCATTTATGTTTTTTTTTCTCTTTATTTTTAAAATATTTAAATGATAAAAACAAAATCACACTAAAAGGAGTAAAATATAAAGAAATTATAAAAAAAAAAAAAAAAAAAAAAAAAAAAAGAGGAGGTCTTTGTTTATCAATTTTAACTCGTATGTACATTAGCACATATAAATATGTGTGTTAACACATGGTATAATACAAAAATGTTCAAACATGTGCATGTGTTAAAAATTTTAACTAATGAAATTTACTTTATATATTATATTATTTCTTACCTGATAATATTAAATACATCCACATATTTTATATTAACTCCCCACTCCTTGTTATTTTTTTTGAAATTTTTATAATGTACAAATAATAATAATAATAAAATAATAATAATAATAATAATAATAAAAAGTTAACTTTTCTTACACGAAACATAATATCTTTTTAAATAAAAAAGTATAGTGCCAACACATACACCAACTATACTTCCACAAAGGGCTTGTTTTAATGTATGATCCTCTATATATACACGGCTCCAAGGTATAGGTAAAAACAAAATTGTAGCAA